>NC_068447.1:8871968-8996968 GCF_023373465.1 Oncorhynchus keta
TTTTTAATTTTATATATACATGGCAGACGACGACTGACGGACTTGTATTATATGCAAGACGACTGGCGATGATACATATATATGCGTGCGACGACGACGATGAGAGAGAGAGGTGGTGATTGATGATTGATGGAGGGAGAGAGGTGGTGATGATGGTGATGGAGAGAGAGAGAGGTGGTGATGATGATGGATTGAGCCAGAGAGGTGGTGATGATGATGATGATGGAGAGAGAGAGAGGTGGTGATGATGATGATGGAGAGAGAGAGAGGTGGTGATGATGATGGAGAGAGAGGTGGTGATGATGATGATGGATTATTTCCAGAGAGGTGACGACGGCGACGACGACGGAAGAGGCGACGACGACGACGACGGATTATAGGCGGACGACGGTGATTGACGACGACGACGACGATATTGGTGACGACGACGACGACGGAGACGACGACGACGACGACGCAATGACGACGACGACGACGATTTATGAGACGACGACGACGGATTGCTAAGGATGACGACGACGACATATTATTATGAGGACGACGACGATGATGATGGGCGGAGAGGTGGCGACGACGAATGGAGAGAGAGAGAGGTGGACGACGATGATGGAGAGAGAGAGGTGGTGGATGATGATGATGGAGAGAGAGAGGTGGTGATGATGATGATGGAGAGAGAGAGAGGTGGTGATGATGATGATGGAGAGAGAGGTGGTGATGATGGTGATGGAGAGAGAGAGGTGGTGGATGATGATTATGATGGAGAGAGAGTAAGGATGATGACGATGACGATGGAGAGAGGCAGACGATGATGACACTTGAGAGAGGTAGATGGTGATGATGATGGAGAGAGAGGCAGGATGATGGATGATGGAGAGAGAGAGGTGGTGATGATGATGATGGGAGAGAGGAGGATGAGATGATGATGATGGAGAGGTGGTGAGACGAGGTTGACGATGATGGAGAGAGGACGATGACGACGACGGGATATTATTGCGCGACGATGACGACGGACATATATGCGGCGAATGACGACGACGGACATAGCGCGCGACGACGACGACGACTATTATTATGCGGCGACGACGACGACGACGTTGACATGCGGCGACGACGACTTAATTGGAGACAGGATAGACGCAGGGACGATGACGATGGAGAGTCTAGAGAGCGGTGATGATGATGATGACGACGAGGTTATTGATGATGATGATGGAGACGACGACGAGGTGGCATGACGACGACGACTTCGAGAGAGAGAGGTGGTGATGATGATGATGGAGACGGAGAGGTGGTGATGACGATGATGATGGCGACGACGACGACGATGGTGATGATGATGATGAGAGAGAGGACGTGATGATGATGATGATGGAGAGAGAGGAGATGATGTGGAGAGATGATGGGTGATGATGATGATGGAGAGAGATGACGAGGTGGTGATGATGATGATGGAGAGACTTGAGAGACGTGATGATGGTGATGATGGGAGAGAGAGAGGTAGATGATGGAGAGCGAGACGACTTTGGTGATGGTGATGATGGAGAGACGAAAGATGATGATGATGGATGACGACGATGATGGTGATGACGACGGCGAGAGGTGGTGATGATGATGATGGCGAGATGAGAGAGGTGGTGATGATGATGGAGAGAGAGAGAGGGTGATGATGATGATGAGAGAGAGAGGTGGTGATGATGATGATGATGGAGAGAGAGAGACGGCGATGATGATGATGGAGAGAGAGAGAGGTGGTGATGATGATGATGGAGACGACGACGACGGATGATTATGATGGAAAGAGAGAGAGGTGGTGATGATGGTGATGGAGAGAGAGAGAGGTGGTGATGATGATGATGGAGGATGAGAGAGGTGGTGATGATGATGATGATGGAGAGAGAGAGGTGGTGATGATGATGATGGAGAGAGAGAGGGCGTGATGATGATGATGGAGAGAGAGAGAGGCGACGATGACGATGATGGAGAGCGAGAGGTGGTGATGATGATGATGGAGAGCGAGAGAGGTGGTGATGATGATGATGATGGAGAGAGAGGTGACGATGATGATGGAGAGAGAGACGATCGACAATGATGATGGAGAGATATATGATGATGATGACGACGACGGAGGTGTGATGATGATGATGGAGAGAGAGAGAGGTGGCTATGATGGTGATGATGATGGAGAGAGGTGGTGATGATGATGATGGAAAGAGAGAGAGGTGGTGATGATGATGATGGAGAGACGAGGTGGTGATGATGACGATGGATGAGAGAGACGAGACGACGGATGGTGATGATGATGACGGAGACGATGATGATGGAGAGCGAGAGAGGTGACGATGATGATGATGGATGAGACGAGAGAGGTGGTGATGATGATGATGATGGAGACGACGACGAGTGGTGATGATGATGACGACGGAGAGAGAGGCAGAGATGATGACGATGATGATATGATGACGACGATGGAGAGAGAGAGAGGTGACGACGACGATGGTGATGGAGAGAGAGGCAGGCGACGACGACGATGACATGGGTGACGACTGACGATGGAGGTGGTAAGATACGGTGATGATGATGGACGAGAGGTGGTGATGATGATGATGGAGAGACGAGAGGGTGATGATGATGATGTGAGAGAGAGAGGTGGTGATGATGATGATGATGGAGATGACGATGAGACGATATTCTAGGTGGTGATGATGACGATGATGGAGAGAGGTGGTGATGATGGTGACGATGATGATGAGATGAGAGAGGACGTGATGATGATGATGGAGAGCGAGAGAGGTGGTGATGATGATGATGGAGAGAGAGAGAGGTGGTGATGATGATGATGGAGAGAGAGAGAGGTGGTGATGATGATGATGGAGAGAGAGGTGGTGATTATGGTGATGGAGAGAGAGAGAGGTGGTGATGATGATGATGGAGGAGAGAGAGGTGGTGATGATGATGATGGAGAGAGAGAGGTGGTGATGATGATGATGGAGCGAGAGAGGTGGTGATGATGATGATGGAGAGAGAGAGAGGTGGTGATGATGATGATGGAGAGAGAGACGAGGTGGTGACGATGGGATGATGATGATGAGAGAGAGACGACGACTTGATGGATGATGATGAGAGAGACGACGGTGATGATGATGATGGAGACGAGAGGCAGGTGATGGTGACGATGGAGACTAGAGAGAGGATGACGACGATGACGATGATGGAGAGAGACGAGGAGATGATGACGACGGGTGAGATGGCGACGACGACGACTTATTAGGTGGTGACGACGACGACGAGATTACATGCGACGACGACGACGACGGATGATGATGATGGGCGACGACGACGACGGAGATATTAAGATACGGCGACGACGACGACGATGATGGAGACGACGGCGACTTTATTATTATTATGGTGACGACGACGACGATGGACGACGACGACGACGGTGGTGATGCGGCGACGACGACGACGACGGGATTTCCAGAGAGAGAGGTGGTGATGGTGATGATGGAGAGACGACGACGACGGTGGTGATGACGACGGATGGAGAGCGAGAGGTGGTTCTTATGGTGATGATGGATGATGGAGAGAGAGAGGTGGGTGATGATGATGATGGAGAGAGAGAGGTGGGTGATGATGGTGATGATGGAGGAGAGGTGATGATGGTGATGATGGAGAGAGGTGGTGATGATGATGATGGAGATGAGAGGGTGGTGATGATGATGATGGAGAGAGAGAGAGGTGGTGATGATGATGATGATGGAGAGAGAGAGGTGGTGGTGATGATGGAGAGAGGTGGAGAGAGATGATGAGGTGGTGATGATGATGATGATGATGGTGATGATGGAGAGAGAGGTGGGATGAGGATGATGATGATGATGATGATGGAGGTGATGATGATGATGATGACGATGGAGAGAGAGGTGGTGATGATGATGATGGAGAGAGAGATGGTGGTGATGATGATGATGATGGAGAGAGACGAGGTGATGATGATGACGACGATGGAGATGATGATGGAGAGACGAGAGAGGTGGTGATGATGATGATGGAGAGAGAGAGGTGGTGATGATGATGATGGAGAGAGAGAGGTGGTGATGATGGTGATGGAGAGAGAGAGAGGTGGTGATGATGATGATGAGAGAGACGAGTGGTGATGGATGATGGAGAGCCGACGACGAGGTGATGACGATGATGATGAGACGAGAGAGGTGGTGGATGATGATGGAGAGACGACGACGACTGATGATGATGATGGAGAGAGAGAGGTGGTGATGATGACGATGGAGAGCGAGAGAGGTGGTGACGACGACGACGATGATAGAGAGACGACGATGAGAGAGGAGGTGGCGATGATGATGACGAGAGAGAGAGGTGGTGATGACGACGATGACGGATGATGCGAGACGAGGTGATGTGATGATGATGATGACGAGACGACTATTATGATACCGAGACGACGACGGAGATGGAGGCGATGACGACGACGAAAGAGATGGGCGACGACGGTGACGGAGAGGTGGTGATGACGACGACGATGATGAGAGCGGTGACGACGACGACGGATGATGACGATGGAGAGCGAGAGAGGATGATGTGATGGAGACGATGACGGATGATGATGATGATGGAGAGACGACGTGATGATGATGATGGAGAGACGAGAGAGGTGGTGATGATGGTGATGGAGAGAGAGAGGTGGTGATGGTGATGGAGAGAGAGAGAGGTGGTGATGATGATGATGATGGAGAGAGAGAGGGTGGATGATGGTGGATGATGAGAGAGGTGGTGATGATGATGATGGAGAGGAGCGAGACGACGTGGATGATGGGTGATGATGATGAGATGCGAGAGAGGTGTATGATGATGACGATGGAGACAGACGACGGTGGTGATGATTGATGATGATGGGAGAGAGAGAGAGACAGATGATGATGATGGAGAGAGCGGAGAGGTGGTGATGATGATGTGGAGATGACGATGAGAGAGGAGGTGGATGATGATGGAGAGAGAGGTGGTGATGATGATGATGGAGAGAGAGAGAGGTGGTGATGATGATGATGGAGAGATGGAGAGGTGGTGATGATGATGATGGAGAGAGAGAGAGGTGGTGATGATGATGATGGAGAGCGGAGAGAGGTGGTGATGATGATGATGGAGATTTATAGAGAGGTGGTGATGATGATGATGGAGAGAGAGAGAGGTGGTGATGATGATGATGGAGAGAGAGAGAGGTGCTGATGATGATGATGGAGAGAGAGAGAGAGGTGATGATGATGATGGAGAGAGAGGAGAGGTGATGGTGATGATGGAGAGAGAGGCAGATGGTGATGACGGAGAGAGAGGTGGTGATGGTGATGACGATGGAGAGAGAGAGGTGGCAGATGATGATGACGGAGAGGAGAGTGGTGACGATGAGAGGTATTTATATATATGCGTGATGGATGATGACGGAGAGGTGGTGATGACAGATGGCGGCGACGATGATGATGGAGATGACGGAGAGAGGTGATGGTGATGATGGAGAGAGAGCGAGAGATGACGTGGTATTTCAGAGGCGAGATGAGACGGAGGCATGGAGAGGTGGTGATGATGATGATGATGAGAGAGGAGGTGGTGGATGGTGATGGAGAGAGAGGTGGTGATGATGATGATGGAGAGAGGGTGGTGATGATGATGATGAGAGAGAGAGAGGTGGGTGATGATGATGATGGAGAGAGAGAGAGGTGGTGATGATGATGATGGAGAGAGAGAGAGGTAAGTGATGATGGTGATGGAGAGAGAGAGGTGGTGATGATGATGATGATGAGAGAGAGAGAGGTGGTGATGATGATGATGGAGAGAGAGGTGGATGATGATGATGATGGAGAGAGAGAGAGGTGGTGATGATGATGATGGAGAGCCGAGAGAGGTGGCAGATGATGATGATGATGGAGAGAGAGAGAGGTGATGATGATGAGGAGAGCGAGAGAGGGTGATGATGATGATGATGGAGCCAGAGAGGGTGGTGATGATGGAGAGGAGAGAGGTGGTGATGATGAGAGAGGAGAGAGGTGGTGATGATGATGATGGAGAGAGAGAGAGGTGGTGATGGTGATGATGGAGAGCGAGAGAGGTGGTGATGATGATGACGAGAGCGAGAGAGGTGGTGATGGTGACGACGGGAGAGCGAGACGACTTGATGTATTGATGATGATGGAGACGACGACGAGAGAGGTGGTGATGGAGACGACGACGAGGACATGGTGATGACGACGACTTGATGGGCGACGACGACGACGGATATTGGATGATGGACGAGCGACGACGGGTGGTGATGTGCTGGCGACGACGACGACGACGATATATGCGCGACGACGACGACGATGATGATATGACGACGACGACGTGGTGATGATGACGACTTTACGACGAGAGGCGGTGACGACGACGACTGGAGACGACGACGACGGTGGTTTTATATGATGGTGACGGACGACGAGAGACGACGACGACGGTGATATTATTATGATGATGGAGAGACGGCGACGATATTATTATGCGGCGGTGACGATGATGATGGCAGAGAGGCGAGGTGATGATGATTGGATGACGATGGAGAGCGAGAGAGGTGGTGATGACGATGATGATGGAGAGAGGCGACGAGACGATGACATTGACGATGGTGATGATGATGGAGACGACGGCGACGTGATGATGTGCGACGGAGACGACGACAGATATGATGACGACGGGATGATGGGAGACGACGACGACGAGGTGATGGTGGCGACGACGACGACGAGATTTTATGGTGGTGACGACGACGAGAGGTGGTGATGATGATGGAGACGACGGGACGACGTGGTGATGATGATGATGGAGAGGTGACGAGACGACGGCATGATGATGATGGAGATGAGATATTTCAGAGGTGGTGACGACGATGATGGAGAGAGAGGCACGATGATGACGGTGAGAGAGAGAGAGGTGGGTGATGATGATGATGGAGACGACGAGAGGTTATTATTATGATGATGGAGACGACGAGAGGTGACGACGACGACTTTGATGATGGAGAGCGAGAGGTGGTGATGATGATGATGGAGAGACGACGAGGTGGTGATGATGATGACGACGAGAGAGAGAGAGGTGGTACGACGACGATGATGATGATGATGGAGGACGACGAGAGAGAGGTGACGACGACGATGATGATGGAGCGACGAGAGACGGGAGGATGTTGATGATGAGAGCGACGACGAGAGGTGGTGATGGTGATGATGGAGACGACGACGACGTGGTGGACGACGACGATGATGGAGAGAGACAGGTGGTGACGACGACTGATGGAGGTGACGATTCCCAGAGGTGGCAGATGATGATGATGGAGAGACGAGAGGTGACGACGATGATGATGATGATGGAGACGACGAGACAGATGGCGTGAGGTGAGGCGAGATGATGATGATGACGAGAGAGAGAGAGATGACGACGACGATGATGATGACGACGAGACGACAGTGATGGTGGAGAGACGACGACGAGATTTGGTGGTGACGACGACGACGACGGTGATGATGATGATGGAGAGAGACGACGGTACGACATGATGATGATGGAGAGACGAGAGAGGACGGATGATGATGATGGCGACGAGAGGCTTATTTTATGATGATAGAGATGACGAGACGACGACGGATGACGACGACGTGGTGATGATGATGATGATTATGGAGAGAGGTGATGATGATGATGGAGAGAGACGACGACGATGATGATGATGATGGAGAGACGAGAGAGGTGGTGATGATGATGATGATGGAGAGAGGTGATGGATGATGATGATGGAGAGCCTAGAGAGGTGGTGATGATGATGATGGAGAGAGAGAGAGGTGATGATGATGGTGACATTGAGGAGAGAGGTGGTGATGATGATGATGGAGAGAGAGAGGTAGGTGGTGATGATGAGAGCTGAGAGATGATGGGAGAGAGCGAGAGAGGTGGTGATGATGATGATGATGGAGATGAGAGAGAGGTGGTGATGATGGTGATGATGATGGAGAGGGTGGTGATGATGATGATGATGGAGAGAGAGAGAGGTGGTGATGATGATGATGGAGAGAGAGGTGGTGGGATGATGATGATGATGGGAGAGAGAGAGAGGTGATGATGATGATGGAGAGAGAGAGAGGTGGTGATGATGATGATGGAGAGAGAGAGAGGTGACGACGACTGATGGTGATGGACGACGACGAGGTGGTGATGATGGTGATGGAGACGACGACTTAGGTGGTGATGATGATGATGGAGACGACGACGACTTTATATATATATGAGGTGTCAGACATATTTGGTGATGATGGAGAGCGACGAGAGAGAGGACGACGTGATGATGATGATGGAGATGATGATGATGGAGAGAGGTGGTGGTGGTGATGATGGAGAGAGAGAGAGGTGGTGATGATGATGATGATGAGAGCGAGAGGGTGGTGATGATGATGATGGAGAGCGAGAGAGGTGGTGATGATGATGATGGAGATGCGAGAGGTGGTGATGGTGATTGGAGAGAGAGAGGTGGTGATGGTGATGACGGAGAGATTTTATGATTTCAGAGATGGTGATGATGAGAGAGGAGGGGTGATGATGATGATGAGAGGTGGTGATGATGATGATTATTGGTGATGATGATGATGGAGAGGTGGTGATGATGATGATGATGGAGAGGTGGTGATTGATGATATGACGACGACTTGATGGAGAGCGAGAGAGGTGGTGATGATGATGATGGAGAGCGAGAGACGGATGATGATGATGATGGAGAGCGAGAGAGGTGGTGATGGTGGTGATGGAGAGAGAGAGGTGGTGATGATGATGATGATGATGGAGAGAGAGAGAGGTGGTGATGATGGTGATGATGGAGAGAGAGAGAGGTGGTGATGATGGTGATGATGAGAGAGAGGTGGTGATGGAGACGACGAGACGGAGATGGTGGAGAGAGTGACGACGAGGTGGTGATGGTGACGACGACGACGAGCGAGAGAGGTGGTGACGACGACGGTGATTGGAGACGACGACAGAGGTGGTGACGGCGACGATTATATATGATGGAGACGACGACGACGAGAGCGGACGACGACGACGATGGTGCCGAGACGACGACGCGAGAGATGAGATGACGGACGACGACGATGAGAGGTGGTGATGACGATGATGGAGACGATGACGGAGAGAGGTGGTGGACGGTGGTGATGGACGACGACGACGACGGAGGTGACGACGACGACGATGATGGAGATGACGGTGACGACATATGATGACGATGGCGACGACGACGACGAGGTGGTGATGACGACGACTTTACATAGAGCGAGACGACGAGGTGGTGACGACGATGATGGAGAGATTAGAGACGGCGACGACGATGATGATGATGGACGACGACGACGAGAGGCTGACGACGACGACGATGAGCGCGACGACGACGGTGGTGATGACGATTTGATGATGACGACGACGACGACGTGGTGATGACGTGATGATGGACGACGCGAGAGACGGACTGAGAGTGATGATGACGAGCGACGACGAGGTGGTGATGCGGTGACGACGACGACGATATTCATATATGACGATTTCAGGTGGCAGATGATGATGATGGACGACTTTATTATACGAGACGACGACTTATGGTGCGACGACGACGACGAGAGATTATGGTGACGGATGCGACGACGACGACGACTTGGTGACGACGGTGGACGATTATTATTATGCAGACGACGACGATTATGGTGACGACGACGACGGATATTCGTGCGATGACGACGACGATGATGGATGCTACGAGACGACGGTGACGACGACGACGACTTTATACATATTATACGACGACGACGACGACGACTTATATTACATGGTGACGACGACGACGATATTACATGCGAGACGACGACGACGACAGACGACGACGACGACGTTATGATACGACGACGACGATATTCCTATGAGACGACGACGACGATTGATGCTAGACGACGACGACGACTTTATTATTAAGATGGACGACTTGACGACGACGACTTTATTATATTATGCGTGACGACGACGACTTTATTACATGCTAAGACGACGACGACGATGATGAGACGACGACGACGATTGATGATGATGATGGAGACGACGACGACGGTATTGATGATGATGATGGACGACGACGACGACTTATGATGATGATGACGGAGAGACATATGTGGTGACGATGATGATGGAGATAGAGAGGTGGTGATGATGATGATGGAGAGAGAGAGGTGGTGATGATGATGACGGAGAGACGACGATAGATGGTGATGAGAGAGAGAGAGAGGTGGTGATGATGATGATGGAGAGAGAGAGGTGGTGATGATGATGATGGAGAGAGGTGGTGATGATGATGCGAGAGGTGGTGATGATGATGATGATGGAGAGAGAGAGAGGTGGTGATGATGGTGATGATGATGGAGAGGTGGTGATGATGATAATGAGAGAGAGAGAGGTGGTGATGATGATGATGATGATGGAGAGGGAGGTGGTGATGATTAGATAATGGAGAGAGAGAGGTAAGGATGATGATGATGGAGTATTATGCGCACGACGACGATTTTGCTATTTCAGATTATGACGATTTAATTGACGGAGGACTTTTACATGATTTTATTGATATGCTAGGCAAAGACGATGACGACGGACAATAGAGCCAGGATGATGACGACGGAGATATATACTATTGTTATGACGACGACGACGGATTTGCAGATGACGGCGACTTGGAGATATAGAGAGGTGGTGATGATGGTGATGGAGAGAGAGAGGTGGTGATGATGATGATGGAGAGAGAGAGAGGTGGTGATGGTGGAGAGCGAGAGAGGTGGTGATGGTGATGATGGAGAGCGAGAGAGAGGTGGTGGTGGTGATGATGAGAGCGAGAGAGGTGGTGGTGGTGATGATGGAGAGCGAGAGAGGTGGTGATGGTGATGATGGAGACAAGAGAGTGGTGATGGTGATGATGGAGAGCGAGAGGTGGTGGTGGTGGAGAGAGCGAGAGACGTGGTGGTGGTGAGCGACGAGAGAGGACATGGTGGTGGTGGAGAGCGAGAGAGTGGTGGTGGTGGAGAGAGAGAGGTGGTGATGATGATGATGGAGAGACTTGAGAGGTGGTGATGATGATGATGGAGAGAGAGAGTGGTGATGATGATGATGGAGAGAGAGAGGTGGTGATGATGATGATGATGGAGAGACGGTGGTTGTGATGATGGAGAGCGAGAGAGGTGTAGTGACGCGTGACGATGGAGAGCGAGAGGTGGTGATGGTGATGATGGAGAGCGAGAGAGGTGGTGGTGGTGGACGACGAGAGGTGGTGGTGATGGAGAGATGAGAGAGGTGGTGGTGGTGGAGACGACGAAAGAGGTGGTGATGGTGGTGGAGACGACGAGAGGTGGTGATGATGATGATGGAGAGAGAGAGAGGTGGTGATGATGATGATGGAGAGAGAGAGGTGGTGATGATGATGATGGAGAGCGAGAGAGTGGTGATGGTGATGATGGAGACGACGAGAGAGGTGGTGATGATGATGATGGAGAGAGAGAGGTGGTGATGATGATGATGGAGAGAGAGAGGTGGTGATGATGGTGATGATGATGGAGAGGTGGTGATGATGATGGAGAGCGAGAGAGGTGGTGATGATGATGGAGAGGAGAGAGAGAGGACGACGATGATGATGGAGAGAGAGTGGTGATGATGACGATGGAGAGAGAGGAGGTGGTGATGATGGTGATGGAGAGAGAGAGAGGTGGTGATGATGATGATGGAGAGAGAGAGAGGTGGTGATGATGATGATGGAGAGAGAGAGAGAGGTGGTGATGATGATGATGGAGAGAGAGAGAGGCAGTGATGATGATGATGGAAAGAGAGAGAGGTGGTGATGATGATGATGGAGAGAGAGGGGTGGTGGTGGTGAGAGCGAGAGAGGTGGTGGTGGTGAGAGAGAGGTGGTGATGGTGGAGAGAGCGAGAGAGGTGGTGATGGTGATGATGGAGATGAGAGAGGTGGTGATGGTGATGATGGAGAGCGAGAGAGGTGGTGATGGTGATGATGGAGATTTTACAGAGGTGGTGATGGTGATGATGGAGAGCGAGAGAGGTGGTGATGGTGAGAGAGCGAGAGGAGGTGGTGGCGGGAGAGAGAGGTGTGATGATGATGATGGAGAGAGAGAGAGGTGCAGGATGATGATGATGGAGAGAGAGAGGTGGTGATGATGATGATGGAGAGCGAGAGAGGTGGTGATGGTGATGATGGAGAGAGAGAGGTGGTGATGATGATGATGGAGAGAGAGAGGTGGTGATGATGGTGATGATGATGGAGAGAGGTGGTGATGATGATGGAGCGAGAGAGAGGTGTGGTGATGATGATGATGGAGAGAGAGAGAGAGAGGTGGTGATGATGATGATGGAGAGAGAGCGAGAGAGGTGGGTGATGATGATGATGGAGAGAGAGAGAGGTGGTGATGGTGGAGAGAGCGAGAGAGAGTGGTGGTGGAGAGCGAGAGAGGTGGTGGTGGTGGAGAGAGGTGGTGATGGTGAGAGAGCGAGAGAGGTGGTGATGGTGATGATGGAGAGCGAGAGAGGTGGTGATGGTGATGATGGAGAGCGACAGAGGTGGTGATGGTGATGATGGAGAGCGAGAGAGGTGGTGATGGTGGAGAGAGCGAGAGAGGTGGTGGTGGAGAGAGAGAGAGGTGGTGATGGTGATGATGGAGAGCGAGAGAGGTGGTGGTGGTGGTGATGGAGAGCGAGAGAGGTGGTGATGGTGGAGAGAGCGAGAGAGGTGGTGGTGGTGATGATGGAGAGCGAGAGAGGTGATGGTGATGATGGAGAGCCGAGAGGTGGTGATGGTGATGATGGAGAGCGAGAGAGGTGGTGATGGTGATGATGGAGATGAGAGAGGTGGCAGATGGTGATGATGGAGAGCGCAGAGAGGTGGTGATGATGATGATGGAGAGAGGTGATGATGATGATGGAGAGAGAGAGGTGGCATGATGATGATGGACGGAGAGAGGTGGTGATGATGATGATGGAGAGAGAGAGAGGTGGTGATGATGATGAGATGGAGAGCGAGAGAGGTGGCATGATGATGATGGAGAGCGAGAGAGGTGGTGATGGTGATGATGGAGAGCGAGAGGTGGTGATGGTGATGATGGAGAGCGAGAGAGTGGTGATGGTGATGATGGAGAGCGAGAGAGGTGGTGGTGCGGAGAGAGCAGAGAGGTGGTGGCAGGAGAGCGAGAGGGTGGTGGTGGTGGAGATAGAGGTGGTGATGGTGAGAGAGCGAGAGAGTGTGGTGACAGATGATGGAGAGCGAGAGGTGGTGATGGTGATGATGGAGAGAGAGATAGGTATGATGGTGATGATGGAGAGCCATTGAGGTGGTGATGACTGATGATGGAGGAGAGGTAGTGAGATGGTGAGAGCGAGAGAGGTGGTGGTGGAGAGAGAGGTGGTGATGATGATGATGGAGAGAGAGAGAGGTGGTGATGATGATGATGGAGAGAGAGAGGTGGTGATGATGATGATGGAGAGCGAGAGAGGTGGTGATGGTGATGATGGAGAGAGAGAGGTGGTGATGATGATGATGGAGAGAGAGAGAGGTGGTGATGATGGTGATGATGATGGAGAGAGGTGGTGATGATGATGAGAGCGAGAGAGGTGGTGATGATGATGATGGAGAGAGAGAGAGAGAGAGGTGGTGATGATGATGATGGAGAGAGAGAGAGGTGGTGATGATGATGATGGAGAGAGAGAGAGTGGTGATGATGGTGATGGAGAGAGAGAGAGGTGGTGATGATGAGGATGGAGAGAGAGAGAGAGGTGGTGATGATGATGATGGAGAGAGAGAGAGGTATGATGATGATGATGGAGAGAGAGAGAGGTGGTGATGATGATGATGGAGAGAGAGATAGGTGGTGGTGGTGGAGAGCGAGAGAGGTGGTGGTGGTGGAGAGCGAGAGAGGTGGTGGTGGTGGAGAGAGGTGGTGATGGTGAGAGAGAGAGAGGTGTGGTGATGGTGATGATGGAGAGCGAGAGAGGTGGTGATGGTGATGATGGAGAGAGAGGAGGTGTGGTGATTATGATGATGGAGAGCGACAGAGGTGGTGATGGTGATGATGACGAGAGAGAGAGAGGTGGTGATGGTGAGGAGCGAGAGAGGTGGTGGTGGAGAGAGAGGTGGGTGATGATGATGATGGAGAGAGAGGTGGTGATGATGATGATGGAGAGAGAGAGGTGGTGATGATGATGATGGAGAGCGAGAGAGGTGGTGATGGTGATGATGGAGAGAGAGGGTGGGGATGATGATGATGGAGAGAGAGAGGTGGTGATGATGGTGATGATGATGGAGAGAGGTGGTGATGATGATGGAGAGCGAGAGGTGGTGATGATGATGATGAGAGAGAGAGAGAGAGGTGGTGATGATGATGATGGAGAGAGAGAGAGAGAGGTGTGATGATGATGATGAGAGAGAGAGAGAGGTGGTGGTGATGATGGTGATGATGGTGATGGAGAGAGAGAGGTGGTGATGATGATGATGGAGAGAGAGGTGGTGGATGATGATGGAGAGAGAGAGAGGTGGTGATGATGATGATGGAGAGAGAGAGAGGTGGTGATGATGATGATGGAGAGAGAGAGAGGTGGGTGATGATGATGATGGAGAGAGAGAGGTGGTGATGATGGTGATGGAGAGAGAGAGAGGTGGTGATGATGATGGAGAGCGAGGTGGTGATGATGATGATGGAGAGCGAGGTGGTGATGATGATGATGGAGAGCGAGAGAGGTGGTGATGATGATGATGGGAGAGAGAGAGAGGTGGTGATGATGATGATGGAGAGAGAGAGAGGCAGTGATGATGGTGATGGAGAGAGAGAGGAGGTGGTGATGATGGTGATGGAGAGAGAGAGAGGTGGTGATGATGATGATGATGGAGAGAGAGAGAGGTGATGATGATGATGGAGAGAGAGAGAGGTGGTGATGATGATGATGGAGAGAGAGAGGTGGTGATGATGATGATGATGGAGAGAGAGAGGTGGTGATGATGATGGATGGAGAGAGGTGGTGATGATGATGATGATGATGGAGAGAGAGAGGTGGTGATGATGATGATGATGGAGAGAGGTGGTGATGATGATGATGATGATGATGGAGAGAGAGGTGGTGATGATGGTGACTGGAGAGAGAGAGAGGTGGTGATGACAGATGATGGAGAGAGAGAGAGGTGGTGATGATGATGGAGAGAGAGAGAGGTGGTGATGATGATGATGGAGAGAGAGGTGGTGATGATGGTGATGATGATGGAGAGAGGTGGTGATGATGATGATGGAGAGCGAGAGAGGTGGTGATGGTGATGATGGAGAGCCTAGAGGTGGTGATGGTGGAGAGAGCGAGAGGTGGTGGTGGTGGAGAGCGAGAGGTGGTGATGGTGGAGAGAGCGAGAGAGGTGGTGATGGTGATGATGGAGAGCGAGAGGTGGTGATGGTGATGATGGAGAGCCAGAGAGGTGGTGATGCAGATGATGGAGAGCGAGAGGTGTGACGGCGACTGATGGAGAGCGAGAGAGGTGGTGATGGTGATATATTCAAGAGAGGTGGTGGCGGGAGAGAGAGAGGTGGCGACGACGACGACGGAGAGAGAGAGAGGTGGTGACGACGATGGAGGAGCTCTTAGAGGCGGCGATGACGATGATGGAGAGAGAGAGAGGTGGTGATGATGGAGAGAGAGGTGGTGTGATGGTGATGATGGAGAGAGAGAGAGGTGGTGATGATGATGGAGAGCGAGAGAGGTGGTGATGATGATGATGGAGAGCGAGAGAGAGGTGGTGATGGTGATGATGGAGAGAGAGAGGTGGTGATGATGGTGATGATGATGGAGAGAGGTGGTGATGATGATGATGGAGAGAGAGAGGTGGTGATGATGATGATGGAGAGAGAGAGAGGTGGTGATGATGGTGATGGAGAGAGAGAGAGGTGGTGATGATGGTGATGGAGAGAGAGAGGTGGTGATGATGATGATGGAGAGAGAGAGAGGTGGTGATGATGGTGATGGAGAGAGAGGGTGGTGATGATGATGATGGAGAGAGAGAGGGTGGTGATGATGGTGATGGAGAGAGAGAGAGGTGGTGATGTAGATGATGATGGAGAGAGAGAGAGGTGGTGATGATGATGATGGAGAGAGAGAGAGGTGATGATGATGATGATGATGGAGGAGAGAGAGGTGGTGATGATGGTGATGGAGAGAGAGAGGTGGTGATGATGATGATGATGGAGATGAGAGAGGTGGTGATGATGATGATGATGGAGAGAGAGAGGTGGTGATGATGGTGATGATGATGGAGAGAGGTGGTGACGACGATGACGGAGAGAGAGAGCGGCGACGATGACGATGGAGAGCGAGAGAGACGACGACGATGATGATGGAGAGCAGAGAGGTGACGACGACGACTGATGGAGAGCGCGAGATTTGACGATTTGATGATGGGAGAGCGAGAGAGGTGGTGATGGTGATGATGGAGAGCGAGAGAGGTGGTGATGGTGACGATGGATATTTCAGAGGCAGAGGTGGTGGTCAGGAGAGAGCGACGAGGTGGTGATGGTGGAGAGAGCGAGACGGCGACGATGGTGATGATGGAGATGAGGCGATGGTGATGGTGATGATGGGGATATTCCAGAGAGGTGGTGATGGTGATGACGACGAGATTCACAGATAAGTGGTGATGGTGATGATGGAGACGAGAGAGGTGGCGACTGGTGAGAGCGAGAGAGTGTGGTGGAGAGAGAGAGAGGTGGTGATGATGATGGATGGAGAGAGAGAGAGGTGGTGATGATGATGATGGAGAGCGAGAGGTGGTGATGATGATGATGGAGAGAGAGGTGGTGATGATGATGGAGAGAGAGAGAGGTGGTGATGATGGATGATGGAGAGCGAGAGAGGTGGTGATGGTGATGATGGAGAGAGAGAGAGGTGGTGATGATGATGATGGAGAGAGAGAGGGTGGTGATGATGGTGATGATGATGGAGAGAGGCAGGGATGATGATGGAGAGAGAGGCAGTGATGATGATGATGGAGAGAGAGAGAGGTGGTGATGATGATGATGGAGAGAGAGAGAGGTGGTGATGATGATGATGGAGAGAGAGAGGTGGTGATGATGGTGATGGAGAGAGAGAGAGGTAGATGATGATGATGGAGAGAGAGAGGGTGGTGATGATGATGATGGGAGAGAGAGGGTGATGATGATGATGGAGAGAGAGAGGTGGTGATGATGATGATGGAGAGAGAGAGAGGTAAGGTGATGATGATGATGGAGAGAGAGAGAGGTGGTGATGATGGTGATGGAGAGAGAGAGAGGTGGTGATGATGATGATGATGGAGAGCGAGAGAGGTGGTGATGATGATGATGATGGAGAGAGAGGTGGTGATGATGATGATGGAGAGAGAGAGAGGTGCAGTGATGATGATGATGGAGAGCGAGAGAGGTGGGTGATGATGATGATGGAGAGAGAGAGGTGGGTGATGATGATGATGATGGAGAGAGAGAGAGGTGGTGATGATGGATGATGGAGAGAGAGAGAGGTGGTGATGATGATGACGGAGAGAGAGAGAGAGGTAAGGTGATGATGATGACGATGGAGAGAGAGAGAGTGGGTGATGATGATGATGGAGATAGAGAGGTGACGACGACGATGATGGAGATAGATGCGGGATGATGATGGAGAGAGAGATAGGTGGTGATGATGATGATGAGAGAGAGAGAGGTGGTGATGATGATGATGATGATGAGACGAGACGACGGTGATGATGATGATGATGGAGAGAGACGACGAGGTATATGATGATGATGATGATGATGAGAGAGGTGGTGATGATGGTGATAGAGACGAGAGAGGTCCAGTGATGATGATGATGAGAGACGGAGGTGGTGATGATGATGATGGAGAGACGAGGTGGTGACATGATGATGAGAGAGACGACGACGTGTGATGATGGTGATGATGATGGACGAGGATGATGATGATGATGGAGACGACGACGACGGACATGATGGTGATGACGACGACGGAGAGGTGGTGATGACGACGACGATATTCAGAGGTGGTGGTGGCAGGAGACGGCGAGTAAGCAGGATGGTGGAGAGAGCGAGAGAGGTGATTGATGGTGACGATGGGAGAGCGAGAGTGGTGGTGATGGTGATGATGGAGGGCGAGAGAGGTGGTGATGGTGATGACGGATATTCGAGAGAGGACGGCGACGACGGAGAGCGAGAGAGGTGGTGATGGTGGAGGAGAGCTAGAGAGGTGGTGGTGGCGAGAGAGAGGCGGCGATGACGACGAGAGAGAGAGAGGCGCGACCGATGATGGAGAGCGAGAGAGGTGGTGATGATGATGGAGAGAGAGAGAGGTGGTGATGATGGAGAGAGAGAGGTGGTGATGGCATGATGGAGAGAGAGAGGTGGTGATGATGGTGATGATGATGGAGAGAGGTGGTGATGATGATGATGGAGAGAGAGAGGGGTGGGTGATGATGATGATGGAGAGAGAGAGAGAGGTGGTGATGATGGTGATGGAGAGAGAGAGAGGTGGTGATGATGGTGATGGAGAGAGAGGTGGTGATGATGATGATGGAGAGAGAGAGAGGTGGTGATGATGGTGATGGAGAGAGAGGGTGGTGATGATGATGATGGAGAGAGAGAGGTGGTGGATGATGATGATGAGAGAGAGAGAGAGGTGGTGATGATGATGATGGAGAGAGAGAGAGAGTGGTGATGATGATGATGGAGAGAGAGGTGATGATGATGATGATGGAGAGAGTGGTGATGATGGTGATGGAGAGAGAGAGGTGGTGATGATGATGATGATGGAGAGCGAGAGAGGTGGTGATGATGATGATGATGGAGAGAGAGAGGTGGTGATGGTGATGATGATGATGGAGAGAGGTGATGGATGATGATGGAGAGAGAGAGAGGCAAGATGATGATGATGGAGAGAGAGAGGTGGTGATGATGATGATGGAGAGCGAGAGAGGTGGTGATGATGATGATGGAGAGAGAGAGAGGTGGTGATGATGGTGATGGAGAGAGAGAGAGGTGATGATGATGGATGAGAGAGAGAGGTGGTGATGATGATGATGGAGAGAGAGAGAGGTGGTGATGACGACGACGAGAGATATATATAGGCAGGATGACGACGACGGAGAGTGAGAGGTGTACTGATGATGGTGATGGAGAGAGGATATGTAGGTGAGACATGACGGAGGAGGTAAGATGGTGATATTTGAGAGGCAAGTGGTGATTTAGGATGATGGAGATTTGAGAGGTGGTGGTGGTGATGATGGAGAGCCAGAGGTGTGGTGATGGTGATGATGAGAGCGAGAGAGGTGGTGGTGGTGATGGAGATGAGAGGTGGTGATGGTGATGATGAGATGAGAGAGGTGGTGATGGTGATGATGGAGAGCGAGAGAGGTGGTGATAAGTGATGATGGAGAGCGAGAGGAGGTGGTGATGGTGATGATGGAGAGCGAGAGAGGTGGTGATGGTGATAGAGCGAGAGAGGTGATGGTGATGACGGAGATGAGAGAGGTAAGGATGGTGATGATGGAGAGCGAGAGAGGTGGTGATGGTGATGATGGAGATTCCACAGAGGTGGTGATGGCGATGACGGAGATATTCGAGAGAGGTGGTGACGGTGACAGATCGTGATAGAGGTGGTGGTGGAGATAGGTGGTGACGACGACGACGGAGAGCATAGCCTGCGACGACGACGACGGGATATTTATACCACATGGCGACGACGACGACGATATTATGCGGCGACGACGACGACGACTTTAGAGAGCGACGACGACGACGATGATGATGGAGACGCGACGATGAGGGTGATGGTGGATGATGGAGATTTGACGAGGTGGTGATGATGATATGGAGCGACGACGACGGATGATGAGAGAGAGAGGTAGATGATGACGATGGAGAGAGAGAGAGGTATGATGATGATGATGGAGAGCCAGAGAGGTGGTGGATGATGACGGATATTCAGAGGTAAGTGGTGGTGAGATATTCAGATAGAGGTGGCGGCGGAGATATTCGAGGCAGAGAGCGGCGGCGATGATATATACTATAGTGCGATGGTGATGATGGATAGCGAGAGAGGTGGTGACGGTGATGATGGAGAGCGCGAGAGTAAGGATGATGACGACGGGATATGCAAGAGTGCGAGAGAGGTGGTGGTGGTGGTGATATATTTGGCATATATGGTGATGATGGAGAGAGCCAGAGAGGTGGTGGTGGTGATGATGGAGATCCGAGAGATATATGGTGATGATGATGACGGAGATTTGAGAGAGGTGGTGACGATGATGATGGAGAGCATCTAGAGAGGTGGTGATGACGATGGAGAGCGAGAGAGAGGTGGTGATGGTGATGATGGAGAGCGAGAGAGGTGGTGATGGTGATGATGGATATTTCCAGAGAGGTGGTGACGACGACGACGGATATTCCGAGAGGTGGCGACGATGATGATGGAGAGCCGAGAGAGGTAAGGCGATGACGACGACTGATATACAGAGAGGTGCGGACGATGATGACGGATATTCCAGAGGTGGCGACGACGATGATGGAGATTCTGAGAGGTGGCGATGATGATGATGGAGATGACGACGTGGTGATGGTGATGATGGAGGCGACGGCGTACGGATGACGATGGTGATGATGGAGAGCTAAGAGGTGCTGATGGTGATGATGGAGAGCGAGAGAGGTGGCAGATGGTGAGAGAGCGAGAGGTGGTGGTGGTGGTGGAGAGAGGCAGGATGGTGAGAGAGCGAGAGAGGTTGTGGATGGTGATGATGGAGAGCGAGAGAGGTGGTGATGGTGATGATGGAGAGCGAGAGAGGTGGTGGTGGTGGAGATGAGAGAGGTGGTGGTGGTGGGAGAGGAGGTGGTGATGGTGGAGAGAGCGAGAGAGGTCAGGATGGTGATGATGGAGAGCAGAGAGGTGGTGATGGTGATGATGGAGATTTCCACAGAGGTGGTGATGGTGATGATTTAGAGCAGAGAGAGGTGGTGATGGTGGAGAGAGCGAGAGAGGTGGTGGTGGAGAGAGAGAGGTGGTGATGGTGATGATGAGAGCGAGAGAGGTGGTGGTGGTGGATGGAGAGCGAGAGAGGTGGTGATGGTGGAGAGAGCGAGAGAGGTGGTGGTGGTGATGATGGAGAGCGAGAGGCAGGGATGGTGATGATGGAGAGCCGAGAGGTGCAGGATAAGGATGACGGAGATTTCCAGAGAGGTGGTGATGGTGACGATGGATTTTTAGATATGGGTGATGGTGATTATTTCTGGAGAGAGGTGCAAGGGGATGATGATGACGGAGAGAGAGCAGGATGATGATGATGACGAGATAGATATGATGATGATGATGATGGAGAGCCGAGAGGTGTGGGATGATGATGGATGGAGAGAGAGAGAGGGTGATGATGATGATGGAGCGAGAGAGGTGGTGATGATGATGATGGGAGCGAGAGAGGTGGTGATGGTGATGATGGGATATTTTAAAGATAGTGATGATGGTGATGATGGAGAGCAGAGAGTGTGGTGATGGTGATGATGGAGAGCGAGAGAGGTGGTGGTGGTGGAGAGCGAGAGAGGTGGTGATGATGGAGAGAGCTGAGAGAGGCAGTGATGGTGATGATGGAGAGCGAGAGAGGTGGTGATGGTGATGATGGAGAGCGAGAGAGGTGGTGATGGTGATGATGGAGAGCGAGAGAGGTGGTGATGGTGACGATGGAGAGCGAGAGGTGGCAGATGGTGATGATGGAGAGCCTAGAGGTGGTGATGGTGATGATGGAGAGCGCGAGAGGTGGTGATGGTGATGATGGAGAGCGAGAGAGGTGGTGATGGTGGAGAGAGAGCGAGAGGTGGGTGGTGGTGAGAGCAAGAGAGGTGGTGGTGGTGGAGAGAGGTGGTGATGGTGGAGAGCGAGAGAGGTGCAGGATGATGGAGAGCGAGAGAGGTGGTGATGGTGATGATGGAGAGCGAGAGGTGGTGATGGTGATGATGGAGAGCGACAGAGGTGGTGATGGTGATGATGGAGAGAGAGAGGTGGTGATGATGATGATGGAGATGAGAGGTGGTGATGATGATGATGGAGAGCGAGAGAGGTGGTGATGGTGATGATGGAGAGAGAGAGAGTGGTGATGATGATGGAGAGAGAGAGAGAGGTGATGATGGTGATGATGGAGGAGAGAGGTGGTGATGATGTGATGATGGAGAGCAAGAGGTGGTGATGGTGATGATGGAGAGCGAGAGAGGTGGTGATGGTGATGATGGAGAGCGAGAGAGGTGGTGGTGGTGGAGAGCGAGAGAGGTGGTGGTGGTGGAGAGCGAGAGAGGTGGTGGTGGTGAGAGCGAGAGAGAGGTGGTGATGGTGGAGAGAGCGATATAAGCAAGTATGACGGCGACGACGGGAGAGCCAGAGGTGGTGATGGTGATGACGGAGAGCGAGAGGTGGTGATATGACGACGATGGAGGAGCAAGTAAGTGACGGTGACGATGGAGATTTGAGAGAGGTGGTGGTGGTAGATGGAGAGCAGAGAGGCGGTGATGGTGATAGAGAGCGAGGTGGTGGTGGTGACGACGGAGAGAGAGAGAGGGTGATGACGACGACGGATATTTGAGAGCGGCGATGACGACGGCGGATGACTTTATATTCCGCGATATGCGTGATGGTGATGACGACGGAGCCCATATATGCAAGGACGGTGACATATCGAGATAAGCGCGGCGTGATATTTCCAGAGGTGCGGTGGTGAGAGACATGATTGCGGAGACGGCGACAGAGATACCGTGACGGCGGACGATTTTAGCCAGAGAGTAATGGATGGTGACGACGATGATATTCTTAATAAGATGGGCGACTTAGGACGATGGGAGATTTAAGCCAGAGGTATGATGGTGATAGAGCGAGAGAGGTGATGGTGGAGAGAGGAGAGAGGCGACGGTGACGGACGGGATATCTAAGAGGCGGCAGTGGTGGCATGGATATCTAGAGAGGTGGTGATGGGCGATAGCGAGAGAGGTGGTGGTGACGACGGATATATTGAGCGCGAGGTGATGGTGAGATGATGGAGATCTAGAGGTGGTGATGGTGATGATGGAGAGCCAGAGAGGTGGTGATGGTGATGATGAGACAGAGGCGGCGGACGACGACGGACGGCCATGAGAGGTAAGGTGATGATGATGACGACGAGTTTATTGCCTGATGACGATGACGACGACGATATTTAAGAGTGCGTATACGACGACGACGACGGGGATATTTCCAGTGATAAGGACGACGACGATAGACGGCGATCGATGACATATGCGGCGACGATATCTTATGACGGCGATTTGACGACGACGATATTTCGATGCGGTGACGACGACGGACGACTTTATGACGACGACGACGACGGATTATGCGGCGACGACGACGATATTATTATTATGCGACGGATGATATATTATGACGGCGACGACGATTGATTTCCAGATGGTGGCGGCGACGGCGACGGATAGCCGATTATGGTATGGTGAGACGACGACTTTATTAGGTCATGACGACGACGACGACGAGAGGTGGTGATGCGATGATGATGACGGCGACGACGGAGTGTGATGGTGATGATGGAGAGCGAGAGAGGTGACGACGGTGATGATGGAGAGCGAGGAGGTGGTGATGGTGATGATGGAGAGCGAGAGAGGTGGTGATGGACGACGACGGAGAGAGAGAGAGGTGGTGACGACGATGACGGAGAGAGAGAGGTATGCTATGACGACGATGAGAGAGAGAGAGGTGGTGACGATGACGATGACGGAGAGAGAGATATGGTGACGACGACGACGACGAGATTAGAGAGGTGGTGATGACGACGACGACTTTATTATTATATAGGTGGGATGACGACGACGACGAGCGAGACATGCGTGACGACGACGACGATGGATTCTGACTTTATATATGACGACGACGACGACGATTCGAGAGAGGCGACGACGACGACGGAGAGCGACATTTCATGATGGTGACGACGACGACGACGACGATATTTGACGACGACGACGACGACTTTGATTATGGAGACGACGACGACGACGACGACGCGACGACGACGACGACGACGATATGGTGGTACACGACGACGACGACGACGATTATTACGCGCGACGACGACGACGACGACGACGATTCATATATATATGACGACGACGACGACGACGGATATTCCAGAGGCGACGACGACGACGACGATATTCATTACGACGACGACGACGACGACATGCTATGCGACGACGACGACGACGACGATTTTTATTACGACGACGACGATGCGCGACGACGACGACGACGGCGACGACGACGACGACGACGACGACGACGACGCGATATTCATGATGCGGCGACGACGACGACGGATATTATTGATGAGACGACGACGACGACATATGCGATGACGACGACGACGACGATTATTATGCGGCGACGACGACGACGACGACGGACATAGACGACGACGACGACTTAGATGATGCGGCGACGACGACGACGACGGATGATGATGCGACGACGACGACGACTATTATATGACGACGACGACGACGACGACGATTTTATTATGCGACGACGACGACGACGACGGAGATAAGGCGACGACGACGACGAGAGATAGATGGTGATGACGACGACGACGAGAGATATGCGATGATGACGACGACGAGAGAGAGGTGACGACGATGGGATGGATAGATTTCGAGAGAGGTGACGATGATGATGATGGAGAGAGAGAGAGGTGGTGATGATGATGATGGAGAGAGAGAGAGGTGGTGATGATGATGATGGAGAGAGAGAGAGGTGGTGATGATGGTGATGGAGAGAGAGAGAGGTGGTGATGATGATGATGAGAGAGAGGTGGCGATGATGATGATGGAGAGCGAGAGAGGTGGTGATGATGATGATGATGAGAGAGAGAGAGGTGGTGATGATGATGATGGAGAGAGAGAGAGAGAGAGGTGGTGATGATGATGATGATGATGATGGAGAGCGAGAGAGGTGGTGATGATGATGATGATGATGATGATGGAGAGAGAGAGGTGGTGATGATGGTGATGATGATGGAGAGAGGTGGTGATGATGATGATGGAGAGAGAGAGGGTGGTGATGATGATGATGGAGAGAGAGGTGGTGATGATGATGATGATGATGGAGAGCGAGAGAGGTGGTGATGATGATGATGGAGATGAGAGAGAGGTGACTGATGATGATGATGGAGAGCGAGAGAGGTGGTGATGATGATGATGGAGAGAGAGAGAGGTGGGTGATGATGATGATGGAGAGCGAGAGGGTGGTGATGATGATGATGGAGAGCGAGAGAGGTGGTGATGGTGATGATGAGAGCGAGAGAGGTGATGATGGTGATGATGGAGAGCGAGAGAGGTGGTGATGGTGATGATGGAGAGCGAGAGAGGTGGTGGTGGTGGAGAGAGCGAGAGAGGTGGTGGTGAGGAGAGCGAGAGAGGTGGTGGTGGTGGATGATGGGATGGTGGAGAGATGAGAGAGGTGGTGATGGTGATGATGGAGAGCGAGATGGTGGTGATGGTGATGATGGAGAGCGAGAGAGGTGGTGATGGTGATGATGGAGAGCCACAGAGGTGGTGATGGTGATGATGGAGAGCAGAGAGAGAGAGAGCGGGGAGGTGGTGGTGGAGAGATGGTGATGATGATGATGGAGAGAGAGAGAGGTGGTGATGATGATGATGGAGAGCGAGAGAGGTGGTGATGATGATGATGAGAGAGAGAGGTGGTGATGATGATGATGGAGAGAGAGAGAGGTGGTGATGATGATGATGGAGAGCAGAGAGAGGGTGATGATGATGATGGAGAGAGAGAGGTGGTGATGATGGTGATGATGATGAGAGAGGTGGTGATGATGACGGAGAGAGAGAGAGGTGGGATGATGATGATGGAGTGAGGAGGTGATGATGATGATGATGGAGAGAGAGAGAGAGAGGTGGTGATGATGGTGATGGAGAGAGAGAGAGGTGGTGATGATGGTGATGAGAGAGAGAGAGGTGGTGATGATGGTGATGGAGAGAGAGAGAGATGGTGATGATGGTGATGGAGAGAGAGAGAGGTGGTGATGATGATGATGGAGGAGAGCGAGAGGTGGTGATGATGATGATGGATGAGAGAGGTGGTGATGATGATGATGAGAGAGAGAGAGGTGGTGATGATGATGATGGAGAGAGAGAGGTGGTGATGATGGTGATGGAGAGAGAGAGAGGTGGTGATGATGATGATGGAGAGAGAGGTGGTGATGATGATGATGGAGAGCGAGAGAGGTGGTGATGATGATGATGATGGAGACGAGAGAGGTGGTGATGATGATGATGAGAGAGATGAGAGAGAGGTGGTGATGATGATGATGATGATGATGATGATGGAGAGCGAGAGAGGTGGTGATGATGATGATGATGATGGAGAGAGAGAGGTGGTGATGATGGTGATGATGATGGAGAGAGGTGGTGATGATGATGATGGAGAGAGAGAGAGGTGGTGATGATGATGATGGAGAGCGAGAGAGGTGGTGATGATGATGGAGAGAGAGAGAGGTGGTGATGATGGTGATGATGATGGAGAGAGGTGGTGATGATGATGATGGAGAGAGAGAGAGTTGGTGATGATGATGATGGAGAGAGAGAGAGATGGTGATGATGATGATGGAGAGCGAGAGAGGTGGTGATGATGATGGAGAGAGGTGGTGATGATGATGATGGAGAGAGAGAGAGGTGGTGATGATGATGATGGAGAGAGAGAGAGGTGGTGATGATGATGATGGAGAGCGAGAGAGGTGGTGATGATGATGATGGAGAGAGAGAGAGGTGGTGATGATGATGATGGAGAGAGAGAGAGGTGGTGATGATGATGATGGAGAGAGAGAGAGGTGGTGATGATGATGATGGAGAGAGAGAGAGGTGGTGATGATGATGATGGAGAGAGAGAGAGGTGGTGATGATGATGATGGAGAGAGAGAGAGGTGGTGATGATGGTGATGGAGAGAGAGAGAGGTGGTGATGATGATGATGGAGAGAGAGAGAGGTGGTGATGGTGGAGAGCGAGAGAGGTGGTGATGGTGATGATGGAGAGCGAGAGAGGTGTTGATGGTGATGATGGAGAGCGAGAGAGGTGGTGGTGGTGATGATGGAGAGCGAGAGAGGTGGTGATGGTGATGATGGAGAGCGAGAGAGGTGGTGATGGTGATGATGGAGAGCGAGAGAGGTGGTGATGGTGATGATGGAGAGCGAGAGAGGTGGTGATGGTGATGATGGAGAGCGAGAGAGGTGGTGATGGTGATGATGGAGAGCGAGAGAGGTGGTGATGGTGATGATGGAGAGCGAGAGAGGTGGTGGTGGTGATGATGATGATGGAGAGCGAGAGAGGTGGTGATGGTGATGATGGAGAGCGGAGAGGTGGTGATGGTGATGGTGATGATGGAGACGAGAGAGGTGGTGGTGGTGATGGTGATGATGGAGAGCGAGAGAGGTGGTGATGGTGATGATGGAGAGCGAGAGAGGTGGTGGTGGTGATGATGACGATGGAGAGCCAGAGAGGTGGTGATGGTGATGATGGAGAGCGAGAGAGGTGGTGATGGTGATGATGGAGAGAGAGGTGGCGATGGTGATGATGGAGAGCAGAGAGGCAGTGATGACGTGATGATGGAGAGCGAGAGAGGTGGTGATGGTGATGATGGAGAGCGAGAGAGGTGGTGATGGTGATGATGGAGAGCGCGAGAGGTGGTGATGGTGATGATGGGAGAGAGAGAGAGGTGGGTGATGATGATGATGGAGAGCGAGAGAGGTGGTGATGGTGATGATGGAGAGCGAGAGAGGTGGTGATGATGATGATGGAGAGAGAGAGGTGGTGATGATGACGATGGAGAGCGAGAGAGGTGGTGATGGTGACGATGGGAGCGAGAGAGAGGTGGTGATGGTGATGATGGAGAGCGCGAGAGGTGGTGATGGTGATGATGGAGAGCGAGAGAGGTGGTGGTGGTGGAGAGAGCGAGAGAGGTGGTGGTGGTGGAGAGAGCGAGAGAGGTGGTGGTGATGGAGAGAGCGAGAGAGGTGGTGGTGGTGGAGAGAGCGAGAGAGGTGGTGGTGGTGGAGAGAGCGAGAGAGGTGGTGGTGGTGGAGAGAGCGAGAGAGGTGGTGGTGGTGGAGAGAGCGAGAGAGGTGGTGATGGTGATGATGGAGAGCGAGAGAGGTGGTGATGGTGATGATGGAGAGCGAGAGAGGTGGTGATGGTGATGATGGAGAGCGAGAGAGGTGGTGATGGTGATGATGGAGAGCGAGAGAGGTGGTGATGGTGATGATGGAGAGCGAGAGAGGTGGTGATGGTGATGATGGAGAGCGAGAGAGGTGGTGATGGTGATGATGGAGAGCGAGAGAGGTGGTGATGGTGATGATGGAGAGCGCGAGAGGTGGTGATGGTGATGATGGAGAGCGAGAGAGGTGGTGGTGGTGGTGATGGAGAGCGAGAGAGGTGGTGGTGGAGAGAGCGAGAGAGGTGGTGATGATGATGATGGAGAGCGCGAGAGGTGGTGATGGTGATGATGGAGAGCGAGAGAGGTGGTGGTGGTGGAGAGAGCGAGAGAGGAGGTGGTGGAGAGAGCGAGAGAGGTGATGGTGATGGTGGAGAGAGCGAGAGAGGTGGTGATGGTGATGATGGAGAGAGCGAGAGAGGTGGTGATGGTGATGATGGAGAGAGCGAGAGAGGCGGTGGTGGTGGAGAGAGCGAGAGAGGTTGTGATGGTGATGATGGAGAGAGAGAGAGGTGGTGATGATGATGATGGAGAGCGAGAGAGGTGGTGATGATGATGGAGAGAGGTGGTGATGATGATGATGGAGAGAGAGAGAGGTGGTGATGATGATGATGGAGAGCGAGAGAGGTGGTGATGATGATGATGGAGAGAGAGAGAGGTGGTGATGATGATGATGGAGAGCGAGAGAGGTGGTGATGATGATGATGGAGAGAGAGAGAGAGAGAGGTGGTGATGATGATGATGATGATGATGGAGAGAGAGAGGTGGTGATGATGATGATGGAGAGAGGTGGTGATGATGATGATGGAGAGAGAGAGAGGTGGTGATGATGATGATGGAGAGAGGTGGTGATGATGATGATGGAGAGAGAGAGAGGTGGTGATGATGATGGAGAGAGAGAGAGGTGGTGATGATGGTGATGATGATGGAGAGAGGTGGTGATGATGATGATGGAGAGAGAGAGAGGTGGTGATGATGATGATGGAGAGAGAGAGAGATGGTGATGATGATGATGGAGAGCGAGAGAGGTGGTGATGATGATGGAGAGAGGTGGTGATGATGATGATGGAGAGAGAGAGAGGTGGTGATGATGATGATGGAGAGCGAGAGAGGTGGTGATGATGATGATGGAGAGCGAGAGAGGTGGTGATGATGATGATGGAGAGAGAGAGAGGTGGTGATGATGATGATGGAGAGAGAGAGAGGTGGTGATGATGATGATGGAGAGCGAGAGAGGTGGTGATGGTGATGATGGAGAGCGAGAGAGGTGGTGATGGTGATGATGGAGAGCGAGAGAGGTGGTGATGGTGATGATGGAGAGCGAGAGAGGTGGTGATGGTGATGATGGAGAGCGAGAGAGGTGGTGATGGTGATGATGGAGAGCGAGAGAGGTGGTGGTGGTGGAGAGCGAGAGAGGTGGTGAGCAGGAGAGCGAGAGAGGTGGTGGTGGTGGAGAGCGAGAGAGGTGGTGGTGGAGAGCGAGAGAGGTGGTGATGATGATGATGGAGAGAGAGAGAGGTGGTGATGATGATGATGGAGAGCGAGAGAGGTGGTGATGATGATGATGGAGAGCGAGAGAGGTGGTGATGGTGATGATGGAGAGCGAGAGAGGTGGTGATGGTGATGATGGAGAGCGAGAGAGGTGGTGATGGTGATGATGGAGAGCGAGAGAGGTGGTGGTGGTGGAGAGAGCGAGAGAGGTGGTGGTGGTGGAGAGCGAGAGAGGTGGTGGTGGTGGAGAGCGAGAGAGGTGGTGGTGGGAGAGCGAGAGAGGTGGTGATGATGATGATGGAGAGAGAGAGAGGTGGTGATGATGATGATGGAGAGAGAGAGAGGTGGTGATGATGATGATGGAGAGCGAGAGAGGTGGTGATGGTGATGATGGAGAGCGAGAGAGGTGGTGATGGTGATGATGGAGAGCGTGAGAGGTGGTGATGGTGATGATGGAGAGCGAGAGAGGTGGTGGTGGTGGAGAGAGCGAGAGAGGTGGTGGTGGTGGAGAGAGCGAGAGAGGTGGTGGTGATGGAGAGAGCGAGAGAGGTGGTGGTGGTGGAGAGAGCGAGAGAGGTGGTGGTGGTGGAGAGAGCGAGAGAGGTGGTGGTGGTGGAGAGAGCGAGAGAGGTGGTGGTGGTGGAGAGAGCGAGAGAGGTGGTGATGGTGGAGAGAGCGAGAGAGGTGGTGATGGTGATGATGGAGAGCGAGAGAGGTGGTGATGGTGATGATGGAGAGCGAGAGAGGTGGTGATGGTGATGATGGAGAGCGAGAGAGGTGGTGATGGTGATGATGGAGAGCGAGAGAGGTGGTGATGATGATGATGGAGAGCGAGAGAGGTGGTGATGGTGATGATGGAGAGCGAGAGGTGGTGATGGTGATGATGGAGAGCGAGAGAGGTGGTGGTGGTGGTGATGGAGAGCGAGAGAGGTGGTGATGGTGATGATGGAGAGCGAGAGAGGTGGTGATGGTGATGATGGAGAGCGAGAGAGGTGGTGATGGTGATGATGGAGAGCGAGAGAGGTGGTGATGATGATGATGGAGAGCGAGAGAGGTGGTGATGGTGATGATGGAGAGCGGGAGAGGTGGTGATGGTGATGATGGAGAGCGAGAGAGGTGGTGGTGGTGGTGATGGAGAGCGAGAGAGGTGGTGGTGGAGAGAGCGAGAGAGGTGGTGATGATGATGATGGAGAGCGCGAGAGGTGGTGATGGTGATGATGGAGAGCGAGAGAGGTGGTGGTGGTGGAGAGAGCGAGAGAGGTGATGGTGATGGTGGAGAGAGCGAGAGAGGTGGTGATGGTGATGATGGAGAGAGCGAGAGAGGTGGTGATGGTGATGATGGAGAGAGCGAGAGAGGTGGTGGTGGTGGAGAGAGCGAGAGAGGTTGTGATGGTGATGATGGAGAGAGCGAGAGAGGTGGTGATGGTGATGATGGAGAGAGCGAGAGAGGTGGTGATGATGGAGAGAGCGAGAGAGGTGGTGATGGTGGAGAGCGAGAGAGGTGGTGATGGTGATGATGGAGAGAGCGAGAGAGGTGGTGATGATGGAGAGCGAGAGAGGTGGTGATGATGGAGAGAGCGAGAGAGGTGGTGATGATGGAGAGCGAGAGAGGTGGTGATGATGGAGAGAGCGAGAGAGGTGGTGATGATGGAGAGCGAGAGAGGTGGTGATGATGGAGAGAGCGAGAGAGGTGGTGATGGTGGAGAGCGAGAGAGGTGGTGATGGTGGTGATGGAGAGAGCGAGAGAGGTGGTGATGGTGATGATGGAGAGAGCGAGAGAGGTGGTGATGGTGATGATGGAGAGAGGTGGTGGTGGTGGTGGAGAGAGCGAGAGAGGTGGTGATGGTGATGGTGGAGAGCGAGAGTGCAGTGAACTTTGTAGCTCAGTTGGTAAAGCATGGCATGTGTAACACCAGGGTAGTTAGTGGGTTTGATTCCCAGGACCACCCCTACGTAAATGTATGCATACATGACTGTAAGTGGCTTTGGAAAACAGGCATATTGAGAGAGACAACGAGAAGACCCCAGTAGGCTGGTTGTTCTCCAGGATGGGTGGATTGTACTGTATGCAGAGAGACAACGAGAAGACCCCAGTAGGCTGGTTGTTCTCCAGGTTGGGTGGATTGTACTGTATGCAGAGAGACAACGAGAAGACCCCAGTAGGCTGGTTGTTCTCCAGGTTGGGTGGATTGTACTGTATGCAGAGAGACAACGAGAAGACCCCAGTAGGCTGGTTGTTCTCCAGGTTGGGTGGATTGTACTGTATGCAGAGAGACAACGAGAAGACCCCAGTAGGCTGGTTGTTCTCCAGGTTGGGTGGATTGTACTGTATGCAGAGAGACAACGAGAAGACCCCAGTAGGCTGGTTGTTCTCCAGGTTGGGTGGATTGTACTGTATGCAGAGAGACAACGAGAAGACCCCAGTAGGCTGGTTGTTCTCCAGGTTGGGTGGATTGTACTGCATGCAGAGAGACAACGAGAAGACCCCAGTAGGCTGGTTGTTCTCCAGGTTGGGTGGATTGTACTGCATGCAGAGAGACAACGAGAAGACCCCAGTAGGCTGGTTGTTCTCCAGGTTGGGTGGATTGTACTGCATGCAGAGAGACAACGAGAAGACCCCAGTAGGCTGGTTGTTCTCCAGGTTGGGTGGATTGTACTGCATGCAGAGAGACAACGAGAAGACCCCAGTAGGCTGGTTGTTCTCCAGGTTGGGTGGATTGTACTGCATGCAGAGAGACAACGAGAAGACCCCAGTAGGCTGGTTGTTCTCCAGGTTGGGTGGATTGTACTGTATGCAGAGAGACAACGAGAAGACCCCAGTAGGCTGGTTGTTCTCCAGGATGGGTGGATTGTACTGCATGCAGAGAGACAACGAGAAGACCCCAGTAGGCTGGTTGTTCTCCAGGTTGGGTGGATTGTACTGTATGCAGAGAGACAACGAGAAGACCCCAGTAGGCTGGTTGTTCTCCAGGTTGGGTGGATTGTACTGTATGCAGAGAGACAACGAGAAGACCCCAGTAGGCTGGTTGTTCTCCAGGATGGGTGGATTGTACTGCATGCAGAGAGACAACGAGAAGACCCCAGTAGGCTGGTTGTTCTCCAGGTTGGGTGGATTGTACTGTATGCAGAGAGACAACGAGAAGACCCCAGTAGGCTGGTTGTTCTCCAGGATGGGTGGATTGTACTGCATGCAGAGAGACAACGAGAAGACCCCAGTAGGCTGGTTGTTCTCCAGGTTGGGTGGATTGTACTGTATGCAGAGAGACAACGAGAAGACCCCAGTAGGCTGGTTGTTCTCCAGGTTGGGTGGATTGTACTGCATGCAGAGAGACAACGAGAAGATCCCAGTAGGCTGGTTGTTCTCCAGGTTGGGTGGATTGTAATTGCATGCAGAGAGACAACGAGAAGACCCCAGTAGGCTGGTTGTTCTCCAGGTTGGGTGGATTGTACTGCATGCAGAGAGACAACGAGAAGACCCCAGTAGGCTGGTTGTTCTCCAGGTTGGGTGGATTGTATTGCATGCAGAGAGACAACGAGAAGACCCCAGTAGGCTGGTTGTTCTCCAGGTTGGGTGGATTGTAATTGCATGCAGAGAGACAATGAGAAGACCCCAGTAGGCTGGTTGTTCTCCAGGTTGGGTGGATTGTACTGCATGCATAGAGACAACGAGAAGAACCCAGTAGGCTGGTTGTTCTCCAGGTTGGGTGGATTGTAATTGCATGCAGAGAGACAACGAGAAGACCCCAGTAGGCTGGTTGTTCTCCAGGTTGGGTGGATTGTATTGCATGCAGAGAGACAACGAGAAGACCCCAGTAGGCTGGTTGTTCTCCAGGTTGGGTGGATTGTAATTGCATGCAGAGAGACAACGAGAAGACCCCAGTAGGCTGGTTGTTCTCCAGGTTGGGTGGATTGTATTGCATGCAGAGAGACAACGAGAAGACCCCAGTAGGCTGGTTGTTCTCCAGGTTGGGTGGATTGTACTGCATGCATAGAGACAACGAGAAGACCCCAGTAGGCTGGTTGTTCTCCAGGTTGGGTGGATTGTACTGCATGCATAGAGACAACGAGAAGAACCCAGTAGGCTGGTTGTTCTCCAGGTTGGGTGGATTGTACTGTATGCAGAGAGACAACGAGAAGAACCCAGTAGGCTGGTTGTTCTCCAGGTTGGGTGGATTGTACTGTATGCAGAGAGACAACGAGAAGACCCCAGTAGGCTGGTTGTTCTCCAGGTTGGGTGGATTGTACTGCATGCAGAGAGACAACGAGAAGACCCCAGTAGGCTGGTTGTTCTCCAGGTTGGGTGGATTGTACTGCATGCAGAGAGACAACGAGAAGACCCCAGTAGGCTGGTTGTTCTCCAGGTTGGGTGGATTGTATTGCATGCAGAGAGACAACGAGAAGACCCCAGTAGGCTGGTTGTTCTCCAGGTTGGGTGGATTGTATTGCATGCAGAGAGACAGACATAACAGTAGCCTGGAGTATGAAAACACCCACTGCATCAGAAGAATTGCCGTTTCATCTTGAATTATCATGTTGTAACAAAGCCTCTTTTTAACGTTACAGGTTGGAGCTTCACATAAGATTCCCACACGGACAATACGGGGGTAGTCAGATTCCCCCGGGGGTAGTCAGATTCCCACGGGGGTAGTCAGATTCCCACGGGGGTAGTCAGATTCCCACGGGGGTAGTCAGATTCCCACACGGACAATACGGGGGTAGTCAGATTCCCCGGGGTAGTCAGATTCCCACACGGACAATACGGGGTAGTCAGATTCCCACGGGGTAGTCAGATTCCCGGGGTAGTCAGATTCCCACGGGGTAGTCAGATTCCCCCAGGGTAGTCAGATTCCCACGGGGTAGTCAGATTCCCACGGGGTAGTCAGATTCCCACGGGGTAGTCAGATTCCCATGGGGGTAGTCAGATTCCCACGGGGGTAGTCAGATTCCCACACGGACAATACGGGGGTAGTCAGATTCCCACGGGGGTAGTCAGATTCCCACACGGACAATACGGGGGTAGTCAGATTCCCACGGGGGTAGTCAGATTCCCACACGGACAATACGGGGGTAGTCAGATTCCCACGGGGGTAGTCAGATTCCCACATGGACAATACGGGGGTAGTCAGATTCCCATGGGGGTAGTCAGATTCCCACGGGGGTAGTCAGATTCCCACGGGGGTAGTCAGATTCCCACGGGGGTAGTCAGATTCCCACATGGACAATACGGGGGTAGTCAGATTCCCACGGGGGTAGTCAGATTCCCGGGGTAGTCAGATTCCCACGGGGGTAGTCAGATTCCCACGGGGGTAGTCAGATTCCCACGGGGTAGTCAGATTCCCACGGGGTAGTCAGATTCCCACGGGGGTAGTCAGATTCCCACATGGACAATACGGGGGTAGTCAGATTCCCATGGGGGTAGTCAGATTCCCACGGGGGTAGTCAGATTCCCACACGGACAATACGGGGGTAGTCAGATTCCCACGGGGGTAGTCAGATTCCCACACGGACAATACGGGGTAGTCAGATTCCCACGGGGGTAGTCAGATTCCCACGGGGGTAGTCAGATTCCCACACGGACAATACGGGGTAGTCAGATTCCATTTGAGCTGTATGTAGTGGTACAAATAGCACCTTATTCCCACTGACAGGAACAGTTTGATGCTGAACACCTGGCCTGACAGGAACAGTTTGATGCTGAACACCTGGCCTGACAGGAACAGTGTGATGCTGAACACCTGGCCTGACATCATTTACATTACATTTGAGTCATTTAGCAGACGCTCTTATCCAGAGCGACGAACAGTTTGATGCTGAACACCTGGCCTGACAGGAACAGTTTGATGTTGAACACCTGGCCTGACAGGAACAGTTTGATGCTGAACACCTGGCCTGACAGGAACAGTTTGATGCTGAACACCTGGCCTGACAGGAACAGTTTGATGCTGAACACCTGGCCTGACAGGAACAGTTTGATGTTGAACACCTGGCCTGACAGGAACAGTTTGATGCTGAACACCTGGCCTGACAGGAACAGTTTGATGCTGAACACCTGGCCTGACAGGAACAGTTTGATGCTGAACACCTGGCCTGACAGGAACAGTTTGATGTTGAACACCTGGCCTGACAGGAACAGTTTGATGCTGAACACCTGGCCTGACAGGAACAGTTTGATGCTGAACACCTGGCCTGACAGGAACAGTTTGATGCTGAACACCTGGCCTGACAGGAACAGTTTGATGTTGAACACCTGGCCTGACAGGAACAGTTTGATGTTGAACACCTGGCCTGACAGGAACAGTTTGATGTTGAACACCTGGCCTGACAGGAACAGTTTGATGCTGAACACCTGGCCTGACAGGAACAGTTTGATGTTGAACACCTGGCCTGACAGGAACAGTTTGATGCTGAACACCTGGCCTGACAGGAACAGTTTGATGCTGAACACCTGGCCTGACAGGAACAGTTTGATGTTGAACACCAAACGACTGCCTGGCCCTCTGACAGAGCAGCTCGCGTTCTGATTCTCTCTCAGCTTCGACACAAAACACCCTCTGGACGTTTGAAAAGACTGGGTGTGCGCCATCAAACATGTGTGTACAGAAACAAGACAGTTGATGAAAAGATAGAAACATGTTTCTAACTATTGTAACTAACGAATGAACATGCTTTTTAATTGAACATTTATTTTACGAGGCGAGTCAGTTGAGAACAAATTCTTATTTACAATGACAGCCTACCATGAAACAGTGGGTTAAATGCCTTGTTCAGGTGCAGAATGACAGATTTGTAACTTGTCAACTCGGGGATTTGATCTTGCAACCTTCCAGTTACTGGTCCAACTCTCTAACCACTAGGCTACCTGCCGCCCATACACTCTAACCACTAGGCTACCTGCCACCTCTACACTCTAACCACTAGGCTACCTGCCACCTCTACACTCTAACCACTAGGCTACCTGCCTCCTCTACACTCTAACCACTAGGCTACCTGCCTCCTCTACACTCTAACCACTAGGCTACCTGCCACCTCTACACTCTAACCACTAGGCTACCCTGCCACCTCTACACTCTAACCACTAGGCTACCTGCCACCTCTACACTCTAACCACTAGGCTACCCTGCCACCTCTACACTCTAACCACTAGGCTACCTGCCTCCTCTACACTCTAACCACTAGGCTACCCTGCCACCTCTACACTCTAACCACTAGGCTACCTGCCACCTCTACACTCTAACCACTAGGCTACCTGCCGCCCTCCACTCTAACCACTAGGCTACCTGCCTCCTCTACACTCTAACCACTAGGCTACCTGCCGCCCCTACACTTTAACCACTAGGCTACCTGCCTCCTCTACACTCTAACCACTAGGCTACCTGCCGCCCTCCACTCTAACCACTAGGCTACCTGCCTCCTCTACGCTCTAACCACTAGGCTACCTGCCGCCCCTCCACTCTAACCACTAGGCTACCTGCCTCCTCTACACTCTAACCACTAGGCTACCTGCCGCCCCTACACTTTAACCACTAGGCTACCTGCCTCCTCTACACTCTAACCACTAGGCTACCCTGCCACCTCTACACTCTAACCACTAGGCTACCTGCCACCTCTACACTCTAACCACTAGGCTACCCTGCCACCTCTACACTCTAACCACTAGGCTACCTGCCTCCTCTACACTCTAACCACTAGGCTACCCTGCCACCTCTACACTCTAACCACTAGGCTACCTGCCACCTCTACACTCTAACCACTAGGCTACCTGCCGCCCCTCCACTCTAACCACTAGGCTACCTGCCTCCTCTACACTCTAACCACTAGGCTACCTGCCGCCCCTACACTTTAACCACTAGGCTACCTGCCTCCTCTACACTCTAACCACTAGGCTACCTGCCGCCCTCCACTCTAACCACTAGGCTACCTGCCTCCTCTACGCTCTAACCACTAGGCTACCTGCCGCCCCTCCACTCTAACCACTAGGCTACCTGCCTCCTCTACACTCTAACCACTAGGCTACCTGCCGCCCCTACACTTTAACCACTAGGCTACCTGCCTCCTCTACACTCTAACCACTAGGCTACCCTGCCACCTCTACACTCTAACCACTAGGCTACCCTGCCACCTCTACACTCTAACCACTAGGCTACCTGCCACCTCTACACTCTAACCACTAGGCTACCTGCCACCTCTATACTCTAACCGCTAGACTACCTGCCTCCTCTACACTCTAACCACTAGGCTACCTGCCGCCCCTACACTTTAACCACTAGGCTACCTGCCTCCTCAACACTCTAACCACTAGGCTACCTGCCGCCCCTCCACTCTAACCACTAGGCTACCTGCCTCCTCTACACTCTAACCACTAGGCTACCTGCCGCCCTACGCTTTAACCACTAGGCTACCTGCCACCTCTACACTCTAACCACTAGGCTACCCTGCCACCTCTACACTCTAACCACTAGGCTACCTGCCGCCCCTCCACTCTAACCACTAGGCTACCTGCCTCCTCTACACTCTAACCACTAGGCTACCTGCCGCCCCTACGCTTTAACCACTAGGCTACCTGCCACCTCTACACTCTAACCACTAGGCTACCCTGCCACCTCTACACTCTAACCACTAGGCTACCTGCCGCCCTCCACTCTAACCGCTAGACTACCTGCCTCCTCTACACTCTAACCACTAGGCTACCCTGCCACCTCTACACTCTAACCACTAGACTACCTGCCTCCTCTACACTCTAACCACTAGGCTACCCTGCCACCTCTACACTCTAACCACTAGGCTACCTGCCGCCCCTACACTCTAACCACTAGGCTACCTGCCGCCCTACACTCTAACCACTAGGCTACCTGCCGCCCCTACACTCTAACCACTAGGCTACCTGCCGCCCCTACACTCTAACCACTAGGCTACCTGCCGCCCTCCACTCTAACCACTAGGCTACCTGCCGCCCTAAACTCTAACCACTACGCTAGATAGACAACGTCTCTCTCTCCCTCTCTCACATCAACACAGCCCCACTACAGCTCTAGATAGACAACGTCTCTCTCTCCCTCACATCAACACAGCCCCACTACAGCTCTAGATAGACAACGTCTCTCTCTCACATCAACACAGCACCACTACAGCTCTAGATAGACAACGTCTCTCTCTCACATCAACACAGCCCCACTACAGCTCTAGATAGACAACGTCTCTCTCTCTCACATCAACACAGCCCCACTACAGCTCTAGATAGACAAATGTCTCTCTCTCTCTCACATCAACACAGCCCCACTACAGCTCTAGATAGACAAATGTCTCTCTCTCTCTCACATCAACACAGCCCCACTACAGCTCTAGATAGACAAATGTCTCTCTCTCTCTCACGTCAACACAGCCCCACTACAGCTCTAGATAGACAAATGTCTCTCTCTCTCTCACATCAACACAGCCCCACTACAGCTCTAGATAGACAAATGTCTCTCTCTCTCTCACATCAACACAGCCCCACTGCAGCTCTAGATAGACAAATGTCTCTCTCTCTCTCACGTCAACACAGCCCCACTACAGCTCTAGATAGACAAATGTCTCTCTCTCCCCCTCACATCAACACAGCCCCACTACAGCTCTAGATAGACAACGTCTCTCTCTCACATCAACACAGCCCCACTACAGCTCTAGATAGACAACGTCTCTCTCTCACTCTCACGTCAACACAGCCCCACTACAGCTCTAGATAGACAACGTCTCTCTCTCTCACATCAACACAGCCCCACTACAGCTCTAGATAGACAAATGTCTCTCTCTCTCTCACGTCAACACAGCCCCACTACAGCTCTAGATAGACAAATGTCTCTCTCTCTCTCACATCAACACAGCCCCACTACAGCTCTAGATAGACAAATGTCTCTCTCTCTCTCACGTCAACACAGCCCCACTACAGCGCTATATAGACAAATGTCTCTCTCTCTCTCACATCAACACAGCCCCACTACAGCTCTAGATAGACAACGTCTCTCTCTCACATCAACACAGCCCCACTACAGCTCTAGATAGACAACGTCTCTCTCTCTCTCACATCAACACAGCCCCACTACAGTTCTAGATAGACAACGTCTCTCTCTCACATCAACACAGCCCCACTACAGTGCTAGATAGACAAATGTCTCTCTCTCTCACATCAACACAGCCCCACTACAGCTCTAGATAGACAACGTCTCTCTCTCTCTCACATCAACACAGCCCCACTACAGCTCTAGATAGACAAATGTCTCTCTCTCTCTCACGTCAACACAGCCCCACTACAGTTCTAGATAGACAAATGTCTCTCTCTCCCTCACATCAACACAGCCCCACTACAGCGCTAGATAGACAAATGTCTCTCTCTCACATCAACACAGCCCCACTACAGCTCTTGATAGACAACGTCTCTCTCTCACATCAACACAGCCCCACTACAGTGCTAGATAGACAAATGTCTCTCTCTCACATCAACACAGCCCCACTACAGCTCTAGATAGACAACGTCTCTCTCTCTCTCACATCAACACAGCCCCACTACAGCTCTAGATAGACAACGTCTCTCTCTCACATCAACACAGCCCCACTACAGCTCTAGATAGACAACGTCTCTCTCTCACATCAACACAGCCCCACTACAGCTCTAGATAGACAACGTCTCTCTCTCACATCAACACAGCCCCACTACAGCGCTAGATAGACAAATGCCTCTCGCTCTCTCCCTCACATCAACACAGCCCCACTACAGCTCTAGATAGACAACGTCTCTCTCTCTCTCTCTCTCACATCAACACAGCCCCACTACAGCGATAGATAGACAAATGTCTCTCTCTCTCTCACGTCAACACAGCCCCACTGCAGCTCTAGATAGACAAATGTCTCTCTCTCTCTCACGTCAACACAGCCCCACTACAGCTCTAGATAGACAATGTCTGTCTCTCATGTCAACACAGCCCCACTACAGCTCTAGATAGACAACGTCTCTCTCTCATGTCAACACAGCCCCACTACAGCGCTAGATAGACAAATGTCTCTCTCTCTCTGGGTCCTTTTGTAGCTCAGTTGGTAGAGCATGGCGCTTGTAACGCCAGGGTAGTGGGTTCGATCCCCGGGACCACCCATACGTAGAATGTATGCACATGCACACATGACTGTAAGTCGCTTTGGATAAAAGCGTCTGCTAAATGGCATATATATATATACATCAACACAGCCCCACTACAGTGCTAGATAGACAAATGTCTCTCTCTCTCTCATGTCAACACAGCCCCACTACAGCGCTAGATAGACCAATGTCTCTCTCTCTCACATCAACACAGCCCCACTACAGCGCTAGATAGACAAATGTCTCTCTCTCTCTCACATCAACACAGCCCCACTACAGCTCTAGATAGACAACGTCTCTCTCTCTCTCTCTCTCACATCAACACAGCCCCACTACAGCTCTAGATAGACAACGTCTCTCTCTCACATCAACACAGCCCCACTACAGCTCTAGATAGACAACGTCTCTCTCTCACATCAACACAGCACCACTACAGCTCTAGATAGACAACGTCTCTCTCTCACATCAACACAGCCCCACTACAGCTCTAGATAGACAACGTCTCTCTCTCTCACATCAACACAGCCCCACTACAGCTCTAGATAGACAAATGTCTCTCTCTCTCTCACATCAACACAGCCCCACTACAGCTCTAGATAGACAAATGTCTCTCTCTCTCTCACATCAACACAGCCCCACTACAGCTCTAGATAGACAAATGTCTCTCTCTCACATCAACACAGCCCCACTGCAGCTCTAGATAGACAAATGTCTCTCTCTCTCACGTCAACACAGCCCCACTACAGCTCTAGATAGACAAATGTCTCTCTCTCCCCTCACATCAACACAGCCCCACTACAGCTCTAGATAGACAACGTCTCTCTCTCACATCAACACAGCCCCACTACAGCTCTAGATAGACAACGTCTCTCTCTCACTCTCACGTCAACACAGCCCCACTACAGCTCTAGATAGACAACGTCTCTCTCTCTCTCTCTCTCACATCAACACAGCCCCACTACAGCGATAGATAGACAAATGTCTCTCTCTCTCTCACGTCAACACAGCCCCACTGCAGCTCTAGATAGACAAATGTCTCTCTCTCTCTCACGTCAACACAGCCCCACTACAGCTCTAGATACAATGACAAACAGCCCCACTACAGCTCTAGATAGACAACGTCTCTCTCTCATGTCAACACAGCCCCACTACAGCGCTAGATAGACAAATGTCTCTCTCTCTCTGGGTCCTTTTGTAGCTCAGTTGGTAGAGCATGGCGCTTGTAACGCCAGGGTAGTGGGTTCGATCCCCGGGACCACCCATACGTAGAATGTATGCACATGCACACATGACTGTAAGTCGCTTTGGATAAAAGCGTCTGCTAAATGGCATATATATATATACATCAACACAGCCCCACTACAGTGCTAGATAGACAAATGTCTCTCTCTCTCTCATGTCAACACAGCCCCACTACAGCGCTAGATAGACAAATGTCTCTCTCTCTCTCACATCAACACAGCCCCACTACAGCGCTAGATAGACAAATGTCTCTCTCTCTCTCACATCAACACAGCCCCACTACAGCTCTAGATAGACAACGTCTCTCTCTCTCTCTCTCTCACATCAACACAGCCCCACTACAGCTCTAGATAGACAACGTCTCTCTCTCACATCAACACAGCCCCACTACAGCTCTAGATAGACAACGTCTCTCTCTCACATCAACACAGCACCACTACAGCTCTAGATAGACAACGTCTCTCTCTCACATCAACACAGCCCCACTACAGCTCTAGATAGACAACGTCTCTCTCTCTCACATCAACACAGCCCCACTACAGCTCTAGATAGACAAATGTCTCTCTCTCTCTCACATCAACACAGCCCCACTACAGCTCTAGATAGACAAATGTCTCTCTCTCTCACATCAACACAGCCCCACTACAGCTCTAGATAGACAAATGTCTCTCTCTCTCTCACATCAACACAGCCCCACTGCAGCTCTAGATAGACAAATGTCTCTCTCTCTCTCACGTCAACACAGCCCCACTACAGCTCTAGATAGACAAATGTCTCTCTCTCCCCCTCACATCAACACAGCCCCACTACAGCTCTAGATAGACAACGTCTCTCTCTCACATCAACACAGCCCCACTACAGCTCTAGATAGACAACGTCTCTCTCTCACATCACGTCAACACAGCCCCACTACAGCTCTAGATAGACAACGTCTCTCTCTCTCACATCAACACAGCCCCACTACAGCTCTAGATAGACAAATGTCTCTCTCTCTCTCACGTCAACACAGCCCCACTACAGCTCTAGATAGACAAATGTCTCTCTCTCTCTCACATCAACACAGCCCCACTACAGCTCTAGATAGACAAATGTCTCTCTCTCTCACATCAACACAGCCCCACTACAGCTCTAGATAGACAAATGTCTCTCTCTCTCACGTCAACACAGCCCCACTACAGCTCTAGATAGACAAATGTCTCTCTCTCTCTCACATCAACACAGCCCCACTACAGCTCTAGATAGACAAATGTCTCTCTCTCTCTCACGTCAACACAGCCCCACTACAGCGCTAGATAGACAAATGTCTCTCTCTCTCTCACATCAACACAGCCCCACTACAGCTCTAGATAGACAACGTCTCTCTCTCACATCAACACAGCCCCACTACAGCTCTAGATAGACAACGTCTCTCTCTCTCTCACATCAACACAGCCCCACTACAGTTCTAGATAGACAACGTCTCTCTCTCACATCAACACAGCCCCACTACAGTGCTAGATAGACAAATGTCTCTCTCTCTCACATCAACACAGCCCCACTACAGCTCTAGATAGACAACGTCTCTCTCTCTCACATCAACACAGCCCCACTACAGCTCTAGATAGACAAATGTCTCTCTCTCTCTCACGTCAACACAGCCCCACTACAGCTCTAGATAGACAAATGTCTCTCTCTCTCACATCAACACAGCCCCACTACAGCTCTAGATAGACAAATGTCTCTCTCTCTCTCACGTCAACACAGCCCCACTACAGCTCTAGATAGACAAATGTCTCTCTCTCTCACATCAACACAGCCCCACTACAGCTCTAGATAGACAACGTCTCTCTCTCACATCAACACAGCCCCACTACAGCTCTAGATAGACAACGTCTCTCTCTCTCTCACATCAACACAGCCCCACTACAGTTCTAGATAGACAACGTCTCTCTCTCACATCAACACAGCCCCACTACAGCTCTAGATAGACAACGTCTCTCTCTCTCACATCAACACAGCCCCACTACAGCTCTAGATAGACAAATGTCTCTCTCTCTCTCACGTCAACACAGCCCCACTACAGTTCTAGATAGACAAATGTCTCTCTCTCCCTCACATCAACACAGCCCCACTACAGCGCTAGATAGACAAATGTCTCTCTCTCTCACATCAACACAGCCCCACTACAGCTCTTGATAGACAACGTCTCTCTCTCACATCAACACAGCCCCACTACAGTGCTAGATAGACAAATGTCTCTCTCTCACATCAACACAGCCCCACTACAGCTCTAGATAGACAACGTCTCTCTCTCTCTCACATCAACACAGCCCCACTACAGCTCTAGATAGACAACGACATCAACACAGCCCCACTACAGCTCTAGATAGACAACGTCTCTCTCTCACATCAACACAGCCCCACTACAGCTCTAGATAGACAACGTCTCTCTCTCACATCAACACAGCCCCACTACAGCGCTAGATAGACAAATGCCTCTCCCTCTCTCCTCACATCAACACAGCCCCACTACAGCTCTAGATAGACAACGTCTCTCTCTCTCTCTCTCTCACATCAACACAGCCCCACTACAGCGATAGATAGACAAATGTCTCTCTCTCTCTCACGTCAACACAGCCCCACTGCAGCTCTAGATAGACAAATGTCTCTCTCTCTCTCACGTCAACACAGCCCCACTACAGCTCTAGATAGACAATGTCTCTCTCTCATGTCAACACAGCCCCACTACAGCTCTAGATAGACAACGTCTCTCTCTCATGTCAACACAGCCCCACTACAGCGCTAGATAGACAAATGTCTCTCTCTCTCTGGGTCCTTTTGTAGCTCAGTTGGTAGAGCATGGCGCTTGTAACGCCAGGGTAGTGGGTTCGATCCCGGGACCACCCATACGTAGAATGTATGCACATGCACACATGACTGTAAGTCGCTTTGGATAAAAGCGTCTGCTAAATGGCATATATATATATACATCAACACAGCCCCACTACAGTGCTAGATAGACAAATGTCTCTCTCTCTCTCATGTCAACACAGCCCCACTACAGCGCTAGATAGACAAATGTCTCTCTCTCTCACATCAACACAGCCCCACTACAGCTCTAGATAGACAAATGTCTCTCTCTCTCTCACATCAACACAGCCCCACTACAGCTCTAGATAGACAACGTCTCTCTCTCTCTCTCATCAACAACAGCCCCACTACAGCTCTAGATAGACAACGTCTCTCTCTCACATCAACACAGCCCCACTACAGCTCTAGATAGACAACGTCTCTCTCTCACATCAACACAGCCCCACTACAGCTCTAGATAGACAACGTCTCTCTCTCTCACATCAACACAGCCCCACTACAGCTCTAGATAGACAAATGTCTCTCTCTCTCTCACATCAACACAGCAACTCTAGATAGACAAATGTCTCTCTCACATCAACAGCTCTAGATAGACAAATGTCTCTCTCTCACATCAACACAGCACCACTACAGCTCTAGATAGACAACGTCTCTCTCTCACATCAACACAGCCCCACTACAGCTCTAGATAGACAACGTCTCTCTCTCTCACATCAACACAGCCCCACTACAGCTCTAGATAGACAAATGTCTCTCTCTCTCTCACATCAACACAGCCCCACTACAGCTCTAGATAGACAAATGTCTCTCTCTCTCTCACATCAACACAGCCCCACTACAGCTCTAGATAGACAAATGTCTCTCTCTCTCACATCAACACAGCCCCACTGCAGCTCTAGATAGACAAATGTCTCTCTCTCTCTCACGTCAACACAGCCCCACTACAGCTCTAGATAGACAAATGTCTCTCTCTCCCCCTCACATCAACACAGCCCCACTACAGCTCTAGATAGACAACGTCTCTCTCTCACATCAACACAGCCCCACTACAGCTCTAGATAGACAAATGTCTCTCTCTCTCTCACGTCAACACAGCCCCACTACAGCTCTAGATAGACAAATGTCTCTCTCTCTCTCACGTCAACACAGCCCCACTACAGCTCTAGATAGACAAATGTCTCTCTCTCTCTCACGTCAACACAGCCCCACTACAGCGCTAGATAGACAAATGTCTCTCTCTCTCTCACATCAACACAGCCCCACTACAGCTCTAGATAGACAACGTCTCTCTCTCACATCAACACAGCCCCACTACAGCTCTAGATAGACAACGTCTCTCTCTCTCTCACATCAACACAGCCCCACTACAGTTCTAGATAGACAACGTCTCTCTCTCACATCAACACAGCCCCACTACAGTGCTAGATAGACAAATGTCTCTCTCTCTCACATCAACACAGCCCCACTACAGCTCTAGATAGACAACGTCTCTCTCTCTCTCACATCAACACAGCCCCACTACAGCTCTAGATAGACAAATGTCTCTCTCTCTCTCACGTCAACACAGCCCCACTACAGTTCTAGATAGACAAATGTCTCTCTCTCCCTCACATCAACACAGCCCCACTACAGCGCTAGATAGACAAATGTCTCTCTCTCTCACATCAACACAGCCCCACTACAGCTCTTGATAGACAACGTCTCTCTCTCACATCAACACAGCCCCACTACAGTGCTAGATAGACAAATGTCTCTCTCTCTCACATCAACACAGCCCCACTACAGCTCTAGATAGACAACGTCTCTCTCTCTCTCTCTCTCTCACATCAACACAGCCCCACTACAGCTCTAGATAGACAACGTCTCTCTCTCTCTCTCTCTCACATCAACACAGCCCCACTACAGCTCTAGATAGACAACGTCTCTCTCTCACATCAACACAGCCCCACTACAGCTTTAGATAGACAACGTCTCTCTCTCACATCAACACAGCCCCACTACAGCTCTAGATAGACAACGTCTCTCTCTCACATCAACACAGCCCCACTACAGCTCTAGATAGACAACGTCTCTCTCTCACATCAACACAGCCCCACTACAGCGCTAGATAGACAAATGCCTCTCCCTCTCTCCCTCACCTCAACACAGCCCCACTACAGCTCTAGATAGACAACGTCTCTCTCTCTCTCTCTCTCACATCAACACAGCCCCACTACAGCGATAGATAGACAAATGTCTCTCTCTCTCTCACGTCAACACAGCCCCACAGCTACAGCTCTAGATAGACAACGTCTCTCTCTCATGTCAACACAGCCCCAGTACAGCGCTAGATAGACAAATGTCTCTCTCTCTCTGGGTCCTTTTGTAGCTCAGTTGGTAGAGCATGGCGCTTGTAACGCCAGGGTAGTGGGTTCGATCCCGGGACCACCCATACGTAGAATGTATGCACATGCACACATGACTGTAAGTCGCTTTGGATAAAAGCGTCTGCTAAATGGCATATATATATATACATCAACACAGCCCCACTACAGTGCTAGATAGACAAATGTCTCTCTCTCTCTCATGTCAACACAGCCCCACTACAGCGCTAGATAGACAAATGTCTCTCTCTCTCTCACATCAACACAGCCCCACTACAGCGCTAGATAGACAAATGTCTCTCTCTCTCACATCAACACAGCCCCACTACAGCTCTAGATAGACAACGTCTCTCTCTCTCTCTCACACATCAACACAGCCCCACTACAGCTCTAGATAGACAACGTCTCTCTCTCACATCAACACAGCCCCACTACAGCTCTAGATAGACAACGTCTCTCTCTCACATCAACACAGCACCACTACAGCTCTAGATAGACAACGTCTCTCTCACATCAACACAGCCCCACTACAGCTCTAGATAGACAACGTCTCTCTCTCTCACATCAACACAGCCCCACTACAGCTCTAGATAGACAAATGTCTCTCTCTCTCACATCAACACAGCCCCACTACAGTTCTAGATAGACAACGTCTCTCTCTCACATCAACACAGCCCCACTACAGTGCTAGATAGACAAATGTCTCTCTCTCTCACATCAACACAGCCCCACTACAGCTCTAGATAGACAACGTCTCTCTCTCTCACATCAACACAGCCCCACTACAGCTCTAGATAGACAAATGTCTCTCTCTCTCTCACGTCAACACAGCCCCACTACAGCTCTAGATAGACAAATGTCTCTCTCTCTCTCACATCAACACAGCCCCACTACAGCTCTAGATAGACAAATGTCTCTCTCTCTCTCACGTCAACACAGCCCCACTACAGCGCTATATAGACAAATGTCTCTCTCTCTCTCACATCAACACAGCCCCACTACAGCTCTAGATAGACAACGTCTCTCTCTCACATCAACACAGCCCCACTACAGCTCTAGATAGACAACGTCTCTCTCTCTCTCACATCAACACAGCCCCACTACAGTTCTAGATAGACAACGTCTCTCTCTCACATCAACACAGCCCCACTACAGTGCTAGATAGACAAATGTCTCTCTCTCTCACATCAACACAGCCCCACTACAGCTCTAGATAGACAACGTCTCTCTCTCTCTCACATCAACACAGCCCCACTACAGCTCTAGATAGACAAATGTCTCTCTCTCTCTCACGTCAACACAGCCCCACTACAGTTCTAGATAGACAAATGTCTCTCTCTCCCTCACATCAACACAGCCCCACTACAGCGCTAGATAGACAAATGTCTCTCTCTCTCACATCAACACAGCCCCACTACAGCTCTTGATAGACAACGTCTCTCTCTCACATCAACACAGCCCCACTACAGTGCTAGATAGACAAATGTCTCTCTCTCTCACATCAACACAGCCCCACTACAGCTCTAGATAGACAACGTCTCTCTCTCTCTCACATCAACACAGCCCCACTACAGCTCTAGATAGACAACGTCTCTCTCTCACATCAACACAGCCCCACTACAGCTCTAGATAGACAACGTCTCTCTCTCACATCAACACAGCCCCACTACAGCTCTAGATAGACAACGTCTCTCTCTCACATCAACACAGCCCCACTACAGCGCTAGATAGACAAATGCCTCTCCCTCTCTCCCTCACATCAACACAGCCCCACTACAGCTCTAGATAGACAACGTCTCTCTCTCTCTCTCTCTCACATCAACACAGCCCCACTACAGCGATAGATAGACAAATGTCTCTCTCTCTCTCACGTCAACACAGCCCCACTGCAGCTCTAGATAGACAAATGTCTCTCTCTCTCACGTCAACACAGCCCCACTACAGCTCTAGATAGACAATGTCTCTCTCTCATGTCAACACAGCCCCACTACAGCTCTAGATAGACAACGTCTCTCTCTCATGTCAACACAGCCCCACTACAGCGCTAGATAGACAAATGTCTCTCTCTCTCTGGGTCCTTTTGTAGCTCAGTTGGTAGAGCATGGCGCTTGTAACGCCAGGGTAGTGGGTTCGATCCCCGGGACCACCCATACGTAGAATGTATGCACATGCACACATGACTGTAAGTCGCTTTGGATAAAAGCGTCTGCTAAATGGCATATATATATATACATCAACACAGCCCCACTACAGTGCTAGATAGACAAATGTCTCTCTCTCTCTCATGTCAACACAGCCCCACTACAGCGCTAGATAGACAAATGTCTCTCTCTCTCTCACATCAACACAGCCCCACTACAGCGCTAGATAGACAAATGTCTCTCTCTCTCTCACATCAACACAGCCCCACTACAGCTCTAGATAGACAACGTCTCTCTCTCTCTCTCTCTCACATCAACACAGCCCCACTACAGCTCTAGATAGACAACGTCTCTCTCTCACATCAACACAGCCCCACTACAGCTCTAGATAGACAACGTCTCTCTCTCACATCAACACAGCCCCACTACAGCTCTAGATAGACAACGTCTCTCTCTCACATCAACACAGCACCACTACAGCTCTAGATAGACAACGTCTCTCTCTGACATCAACACAGCCCCACTACAGCTCTAGATAGACAACGTCTCTCTCTCACATCAACACAGCCCCACTACAGCTCTAGATAGACAACGTCTCTCTCTCACATCAACACAGCCCCACTACAGCTCTAGATAGACAAATGTCTCTCTCTCTCACATCAACACAGCCCCACTACAGCTCTAGATAGACAAATGTCTCTCTCTCTCTCACATCAACACAGCCCCACTACAGCTCTAGATAGACAAATGTCTCTCTCTCTCACATCAACACAGCCCCACTGCAGCTCTAGATAGACAAATGTCTCTCTCTCTCTCACGTCAACACAGCCCCACTACAGCTCTAGATAGACAAATGTCTCTCTCTCCCCCTCACATCAACACAGCCCCACTACAGCTCTAGATAGACAACGTCTCTCTCTCACATCAACACAGCCCCACTACAGCTCTAGATAGACAACGTCTCTCTCTCACTCTCACGTCAACACAGCCCCACTACAGCTCTAGATAGACAACGTCTCTCTCTCTCACATCAACACAGCCCCACTACAGCTCTAGATAGACAAATGTCTCTCTCTCTCTCACGTCAACACAGCCCCACTACAGCTCTAGATAGACAAATGTCTCTCTCTCTCACATCAACACAGCCCCACTACAGCTCTAGATAGACAAATGTCTCTCTCTCTCACATCAACACAGCCCCACTACAGCTCTAGATAGACAAATGTCTCTCTCTCTCTCACGTCAACACAGCCCCACTACAGCTCTAGATAGACAAATGTCTCTCTCTCTCTCACGTCAACACAGCCCCACTACAGCTCTAGATAGACAAATGTCTCTCTCTCTCACACGTCAACACAGCCCCACTACAGCGCTAGATAGACAAATGTCTCTCTCTCTCTCTCACATCAACACAGCCCCACTACAGCTCTAGATAGACAACGTCTCTCTCTCACATCAACACAGCCCCACTACAGCTCTAGATAGACAACGTCTCTCTCTCTCTCACATCAACACAGCCCCACTACAGCTCTAGATAGACAACGTCTCTCTCTCTCACATCAACACAGCCCCACTACAGCTCTAGATAGACAAATGTCTCTCTCTCTCTCACGTCAACACAGCCCCACTGCAGCTCTAGATAGACAAATGTCTCTCTCTCTCTCACGTCAACACAGCCCCACTACAGCTCTAGATAGACAATGTCTCTCTCTCATGTCAACACAGCCCCACTACAGCTCTAGATAGACAACGTCTCTCTCTCATGTCAACACAGCCCCACTACAGCGCTAGATAGACAAATGTCTCTCTCTCTGGGTCCTTTTGTAGCTCAGTTGGTAGAGCATGGCGCTTGTAACGCCAGGGTAGTGGGTTCGATCCCGGGGACCACCCATACGTAGAATGTATGCACATGCACACATGACTGTAAGTCGCTTTGGATAAAAGCGTCTGCTAAATGGCATAATATATATACATCAACACAGCCCCACTACAGTGCTAGATAGACAAATGTCTCTCTCTCATGTCAACACAGCCCCACTACAGCGCTAGATAGACAAATGTCTCTCTCTCTCTCACATCAACACAGCCCCACTACAGCGCTAGATAGACAAATGTCTCTCTCTCTCTCACATCAACACAGCCCCACTACAGCTCTAGATAGACAACGTCTCTCTCTCTCTCTCTCTCACATCAACACAGCCCCACTACAGCTCTAGATAGACAACGTCTCTCTCTCACATCAACACAGCCCCACTACAGCTCTAGATAGACAACGTCTCTCTCTCACATCAACACAGCACCACTACAGCTCTAGATAGACAACGTCTCTCTCTCACATCAACACAGCCCCACTACAGCTCTAGATAGACAACGTCTCTCTCTCACATCAACACAGCCCCACTACAGCTCTAGATAGACAAATGTCTCTCTCTCTCTCACATCAACACAGCCCCACTACAGCTCTAGATAGACAAATGTCTCTCTCTCTCTCACATCAACACAGCCCCACTACAGCTCTAGATAGACAAATGTCTCTCTCTCTCACATCAACACAGCCCCACTGCAGCTCTAGATAGACAAATGTCTCTCTCTCTCACGTCAACACAGCCCCACTACAGCTCTAGATAGACAAATGTCTCTCTCTCCCCCTCACATCAACACAGCCCCACTACAGCTCTAGATAGACAACGTCTCTCTCTCACATCAACACAGCCCCACTACAGCTCTAGATAGACAACGTCTCTCTCTCACTCTCACGTCAACACAGCCCCACTACAGCTCTAGATAGACAACGTCTCTCTCTCTCACATCAACACAGCCCCACTACAGCTCTAGATAGACAAATGTCTCTCTCTCTCACGTCAACACAGCCCCACTACAGCTCTAGATAGACAAATGTCTCTCTCTCTCTCACATCAACACAGCCCCACTACAGCTCTAGATAGACAAATGTCTCTCTCTCTCACATCAACACAGCCCCACTACAGCTCTAGATAGACAAATGTCTCTCTCTCTCTCACGTCAACACAGCCCCACTACAGCTCTAGATAGACAAATGTCTCTCTCTCTCACGTCAACACAGCCCCACTACAGCTCTAGATAGACAAATGTCTCTCTCTCACGTCAACACAGCCCCACTACAGCGCTAGATAGACAAATGTCTCTCTCTCTCTCTCACATCAACACAGCCCCACTACAGCTCTAGATAGACAACGTCTCTCTCTCACATCAACACAGCCCCACTACAGCTCTAGATAGACAACGTCTCTCTCTCTCTCACATCAACACAGCCCCACTACAGCTCTAGATAGACAACGTCTCTCTCTCTCACATCAACACAGCCCCACTACAGCTCTAGATAGACAAATGTCTCTCTCTCTCTCACGTCAACACAGCCCCACTACAGTTCTAGATAGACAAATGTCTCTCTCTCCCTCACATCAACACAGCCCCACTACAGCGCTAGATAGACAAATGTCTCTCTCTCTCACATCAACACAGCCCCACTACAGCTCTTGATAGACAACGTCTCTCTCTCACATCAACACAGCCCCACTACAGTGCTAGATAGACAAATGTCTCTCTCTCTCACATCAACACAGCCCCACTACAGCTCTAGTTAGACAACGTCTCTCTCTCTCACATCAACACAGCCCCACTACAGCTCTAGATAGACAACGTCTCTCTCTCTCTCTCTCTCACATCAACACAGCCCCACTACAGCTCTAGATAGACAACGTCTCTCTCTCACATCAACACAGCCCCACTACAGCTCTAGATAGACAACGTCTCTCTCTCACATCAACACAGCCCCACTACAGCTCTAGATAGACAACGTCTCTCTCTCACATCAACACAGCCCCACTACAGCTCTAGATAGACAACGTCTCTCTCTCACATCAACACAGCCCCACTACAGCGCTAGATAGACAAATGCCTCTCCTCTCTCCCTCACATCAACACAGCCCCACTACAGCTCTAGATAGACAACGTCTCTCTCTCTCTCTCTCTCTCTCACATCAACACAGCCCCACTACAGCGATAGATAGACAAATGTCTCTCTCTCTCACGTCAACACAGCCCCACTGCAGCTCTAGATAGACAAATGTCTCTCTCTCTCTCACGTCAACACAGCCCCACTACAGCTCTAGATAGACAACGTCTCTCTCTCATGTCAACACAGCCCCAGTACAGCGCTAGATAGACAAATGTCTCTCTCTCTGGGTCCTTTTGTAGCTCAGTTGGTAGAGCATGGCGCTTGTAACGCCAGGGTAGTGGGTTCGATCCCGGGACCACCCATACGTAGAATGTATGCACATGCACACATGACTGTAAGTCGCTTTGGATAAAAGCGTCTGCTAAATGGCATATATATATATACATCAACACAGCCCCACTACAGTGCTAGATAGACAAATGTCTCTCTCTCTCTCATGTCAACACAGCCCCACTACAGCGCTAGATAGACAAATGTCTCTCTCTCTCTCACATCAACACAGCCCCACTACAGCGCTAGATAGACAAATGTCTCTCTCTCTCTCACATCAACACAGCCCCACTACAGCTCTAGATAGACAACGTCTCTCTCTCTCTCTCTCACATCAACACAGCCCCACTACAGCTCTAGATAGACAACGTCTCTCTCTCACATCAACACAGCCCCACTACAGCTCTAGATAGACAACGTCTCTCTCTCACATCAACACAGCACCACTACAGCTCTAGATAGACAACGTCTCTCTCACATCAACACAGCCCCACTACAGCTCTAGATAGACAACGTCTCTCTCTCACATCAACACAGCCCCACTACAGCTCTAGATAGACAAATGTCTCTCTCTCTCTCACATCAACACAGCCCCACTACAGCTCTAGATAGACAAATGTCTCTCTCTCTCTCACATCAACACAGCCCCACTACAGCTCTAGATAGACAAATGTCTCTCTCTCTCACATCAACACAGCCCCACTGCAGCTCTAGATAGACAAATGTCTCTCTCTCTCACGTCAACACAGCCCCACTACAGCTCTAGATAGACAAATGTCTCTCTCTCCCCTCACATCAACACAGCCCCACTACAGCTCTAGATAGACAACGTCTCTCTCTCACATCAACACAGCCCCACTACAGCTCTAGATAGACAACGTCTCTCTCTCACTCTCACGTCAACACAGCCCCACTACAGCTCTAGATAGACAACGTCTCTCTCTCTCACATCAACACAGCCCCACTACAGCTCTAGATAGACAAATGTCTCTCTCTCTCTCACGTCAACACAGCCCCACTACAGCTCTAGATAGACAAATGTCTCTCTCTCTCACATCAACACAGCCCCACTACAGCTCTAGATAGACAAATGTCTCTCTCTCTCACATCAACACAGCCCCACTACAGCTCTAGATAGACAAATGTCTCTCTCTCTCTCACGTCAACACAGCCCCACTACAGCTCTAGATAGACAAATGTCTCTCTCTCTCTCACGTCAACACAGCCCCACTACAGCTCTAGATAGACAAATGTCTCTCTCTCTCTCACGTCAACACAGCCCCACTACAGCGCTAGATAGACAAATGTCTCTCTCTCTCACATCAACACAGCCCCACTACAGCTCTAGATAGACAACGTCTCTCTCTCACATCAACACAGCCCCACTACAGCTCTAGATAGACAACGTCTCTCTCTCTCTCACATCAACACAGCCCCACTACAGTTCTAGATAGACAACGTCTCTCTCAACACATCAACAGTTCTAGATAGACAACGTCTCTCTCTCACATCAACACAGCCCACTACAGTTCTACTACAGTGCTAGATAGACAAATGTCTCTCTCTCTCACATCAACACAGCCCCACTACAGCTCTAGATAGACAACGTCTCTCTCTCTCTCACATCAACACAGCCCCACTACAGCTCTAGATAGACAAATGTCTCTCTCTCTCTCACGTCAACACAGCCCCACTACAGTTCTAGATAGACAAATGTCTCTCTCTCCCTCACATCAACACAGCCCCACTACAGCGCTAGATAGACAAATGTCTCTCTCTCACATCAACACAGCCCCACTACAGCTCTTGATAGACAACGTCTCTCTCTCACATCAACACAGCCCCACTACAGTGCTAGATAGACAAATGTCTCTCTCTCACATCAACACAGCCCCACTACAGCTCTAGATAGACAACGTCTCTCTCTCTCTCACATCAACACAGCCCCACTACAGCTCTAGATAGACAACGTCTCTCTCTCACATCAACACAGCCCCACTACAGCTCTAGATAGACAACGTCTCTCTCTCACATCAACACAGCCCCACTACAGCTCTAGATAGACAACGTCTCTCTCTCACATCAACACAGCCCCACTACAGCTCTAGATAGACAACGTCTCTCTCTCTCTCACATCAACACAGCCCCACTACAACTCTAGATAGACAACGTCTCTCTCTCACATCAACACAGCCCCACTACAGCTCTAGATAGACAACGTCTCTCTCTCACTCTCACGTAAACACAGCCCCACTACAGCTCTAGATAGACAACGTCTCTCTCTCTCTCACATCAACACAGCCCCACTACAGCTCTAGATAGACAAATGTCTCTCTCTCTCACGTCAACACAGCCCCACTACAGCTCTAGATAGACAACGTCTCTCTCTCCCTCTCTCACGTCAACACAGCCCCACTACAGCTCTAGATAGACAACGTCTCTCTCTCACATCAACACAGCCCCACTACAGCTCTAGATAGACAACGTCTCTCTCTCACGTCAACACAGCCCCACTACAGCTCTAGATAGACAAATGCCTCTCCTCTCTCCCTCACATCAACACAGCCCCACTACAGCTCTAGATAGACAACGTCTCTCTCTCTCTCTCTCACATCAACACAGCCCCACTACAGCTCTAGATAGACAACGTCTCTCTCTCTCTCACATCAACACAGCCCCACTACAGCTCTAGATAGACAACGTCTCTCTCTCACATCAACACAGCACCACTACAGCTCTAGATAGACAACGTCTCTCTCTCTCTCTCTCACATCAACACAGCCCCACTACAGCTCTAGATAGACAACGTCTCTCTCTCTCTCACATCAACACAGCCCCACTACAGCTCTAGATAGACAACGTCTCTCTCTCACATCAACACAGCACCACTACAGCTCTAGATAGACAACGTCTCTCTCTCACATCAACACAGCACCACTACAGCTCTAGATAGACAAACGTCTCTCTCTCTCTCTCACATCAACACAGCCCCACTACAGCGATAGATAGACAAATGTCTCTCTCTCTCACATCAACACAGCCCCACTACAGCGATAGATAGACAAATGTCTCTCTCTCTCTCACATCAACACAGCCCCACTACAGCGATAGATAGACAAATGTCTCTCTCACGTCAACACAGCCCCACTACAGCGCTAGATAGACAAATGTCTCTCTCTCTCTCTCTTTAACATCAACACAGCCCCACTACAGCTCTAGATAGACAACATCTCTCTCTCACATCAACACAGCCCCACTACAGCTCTAGATAGACAACATCTCTCTCTCACATCAACACAGCCCCAAAATAAGCGACACGTTCGGACGCTACAGACAGAAGTTGGTAGATCAGCTGTACCGACTTCAGACGAGTCCCAAGACTCTTTTTTGGGGGGCCGAAGAGCAAAACGGAGAATACCAAATGTGTTTGTGAGAATCTGATCATGATATTTTTATAGGCCAAACCGTTCGTCATTTTCGTGGTCTCATGGTCGAACAAACACAGCTGTAGCTCTGCCTCCTTTCACCGCAGATGCAGAAGTGAGACATCGGCAGCTTCTGAGTCTCAATCCACCGCACATCTGCCGATGTCGCACTTCTAGCATCTGCTGTGAATTTTTATTTTTTATATATATATATATGCCCTTCACATCACATTCATCCCCTTGGTAACAGAAGAATGATGCAATGGTTACCGCAGGCAAGACTATATTTACGTTGTTCTCTAATTCTCGCAAAAAGAAAAAAAATAAGTTGGACTACATATTTAATGATTGTCTGGTTCTCGTATCGATCGGGTTCCCACCTATTGGATTGACTGACTTAATGTTAAAGAGCTCAGATATAAAAGTAGGCTTCTTTAAATAAAATAAATAAAATAGATCTTGCCTCAGGAAGCAGATTGTACAGTCAACTTTCCTGCCAGTTCTTGCCTATGGTGACACCATTTACCAGAATGCATCAGCCACTACTCTTAACCCTTTGGATGCCGTCTACCATCGCGTCCGTCGCTTTATCACAGGGGGACAGTTTTAATACTCACTACTGCATCCTGCTGGTCCTCATTAAAGCCCAGAAGATCACCTCATTACTCTCCTTTATTTACAAAGCACTACTAAACACGAGCTTCTGACGAAACCTAACGTTGCTGTTAAAATATATTTAAATAAAAGTACAATATTATGACAAGTCAATAAAGTACACAGCACTCATGTTCCCCTGAAGCTGGAGCTCCAGTCCTCAGAGCCTGATTGGTGACACACTCCAGCCCCAACTAACACACCTGACTGCAATAATCAACTCATCATGGGCTTCAGTTTGGAATGCAAATTAGTTTAATCAGGTGTTCTGGGGCAAAAGTGTCAATCAGGCCTCAGAGGACGGGAGTGGTCCACACCTAATCTACATTCTCCTACCAGACCAGGTATAGGGGACCAGCCAGACAAGGTATAGGGGACCAGCCAGACCAGGTATAGGGGACCAGCCAGACAAGGTATAGGGGACCAGGTATAGGGGACCAGCCAGACAAGATATAGGGGACCAGTCAGACCAGGTATAGGGGACCAGTCAGACCAGGTATAGGGGACCAGCCAGACCAGGTATAGGGGACCAGCCAGACCAGGTATAGGGGACCAGTCAGACAAGATATAGGCGACCAGCCAGACAAGATATAGGGGACCAGTCAGACCAGGTATAGGGGACCAGCCAGACCAGGTATAGGGGACCAGTCAGACCAGGTATAGGGGACCAGTCAGACCAGGTAAAGGGGACCAGTCAGACCAGGTATAGGGGACCAACCAGACCAGGTATAGGGGACCTGGTATAGGGGACCAGCCAGACCAGGTATAGGGGACCAGTCAGACCAGGTATAGGGGACCAACCAGACCAGGTGTAACAGTACTCTTCTGGCGTTGTGTACATCAGTCATCGACACGGAACTCCAATATGTAGCACCAATCATGTAGCTTTATTCTGATAAGAACGACACAAGATTGCACGTCATGCAATGCCCGTCTCACCATCCAACTCTGCACTCACGCACTGTACAAAATATATGAACCCCCCACCAGACACAGTAAGTTGCTAGCTAATACTGGCGTGAATTCTCTACAACAAAATGCACAACAAATATTCTCCAAAAACCCCTGCATCTTATGTGTGATGTTTGAATAACATTTACGAACCTATTTGATATAAATTGTACATTTAAATAATCACTTGAGAGCATAAAATCACTCTTGACATACGGTGCTTTGCAACCAACAACTTACCGCTGGTTTGGTGCTTGTTCACTGGGACGATTCTAACTGGAACATCCCCCCTCGTAAGCAAGCTACGCAAACCAGCCAATAAGATGCCATGTTGAGTAGGTGAAGGCAAGACAAACTCAAACCAAAAACCCATTGGCTTAACAATAAAGTGGCAAGGGGAATCACCAATATAACCCTGTTACACAGGTATAGGGGACCTGGTATAGGGGACCAGTCAGACCAGGTATAGGGGACCTGGTATAGGGGACCAGCCAGACCAGGTATAGGGGACCAGCCAGACCAGGTATAGGGGACCAGCCAGACCAGGTATAGGGGACCTGGTATAGGGGACCAGCCAGACCAGGTATAGGGGACCTGGTATAGGGGACCAGCCAGACCAGGTATAGGGGACCTGGTATAGGGGACCAGCCAGACCAGGTATAGGGGACCAGCCAGACCAGTTATAGGGGACCAGCCAGACCAGGTATAGGGGACCAGTCAGACCAGGTATAGGGGACCTGGTATAGGGGACCAGCCAGACCAGGTATAGGGGACCAGTCAGACCAAGTATAGGGGACCAGCCAGACCAAGTATAGGGGACCAGCCAGACCAAGTATAGGGGACCAGGTATAGGGGACCAGCCAGACCAGGTATAAGGGACCAGTCAGACCAGGTATAGGGGACCAACCAGACCAGGTATAGGGGACCAACCAGACCAGGTGTAAGGGGACCAGCCAGACCAGGTATAGGGGACCGGTCAGACCAGGTATAGGGGACCAGTCAGACCAGGTATAGAGGACCAGCCAGTTGCCAAGCTGCGTGTGAATTTGAATAAGTAAGTTCTCCGTTCATAGCACTTGTAAGAAGTCCACATCCAGGGACTGATCATGAAATGAAGAGCAAACAAGACAACACATTGACTATAGACTAACACCTACTATAATGTGTAACACTACAACGCTTTACCAAGGAACTGAAGAACTTAACAGGAAGCTATAGAGCGTGCGTCCCAATTAACACCAGTTTATCAGAATGGAGGCGTGGCGTATTGTAGGCGTGGCTTATTGTAGGCGTGGCTTTCACATAATTAATTTTGGTCACCCCTAAACGTAAATGTCATTCCTGTTCATCATGTTAAGTTTGTAAACTTCCTATTTGTTATATCCCTTGAAAAGTAATGCTGATTTGCATATATTAATTTGCATATATAAATAAAGTAGTAACTACAACGATGGAACTCCTCTGTCAGCCTCATTAAAGCTAAAGAAAAAACAAAAAAAACTGTCAGTGTTCAACCTTAACATGACAATATAACAGAATAGATGAACAGGAACGACATGTGCTTCTAATGGGTGGCGACAGAAATATGCATCTTAAAGCCACACCTCTAATAAGCCACGCCTCCACTCCAGGGTTCCTCCAGGAACCTGTTTCTACATTGAACCACTAAAGGCTCCTCCAAGAACCCCTCTACTAATCGAAGGTGCAAATATGAACCATTTACTAGCAAGGTGTTCGTTGAGGATCAACAGGGGTCCCTTAATGAGCTCCAGGGGTTCCTCAATATATATGCCATTTCCTCAAGTCACCACTAATTCTAAGAGGGTATAGTGCACTACTTTTGCCCAGGGCCCATAGTGCACTACTTTTGCCCAGGGCCCATAGTGCACTACTTTTGCCCAGGGCCCATAGTGCACTACTTTTGCCCAGGGCCCATAGTGCACTACTTTTGCCCAGGGCCCATAGTGCACTACTTTTTCCCAGGGCCCATAGTGCACTACTTTTTCCCAGGGCCCATAGTGCACTACTTTTGCCCAGGGCCCATAGTGCACTACTTTTGCCCAGGGCCCATAGTGCACTACTTTTGCCCAGGGCCCATAGTGCACTACTTTTGCCCAGGGCCCATAGTGCACTACTTTTGCCCAGGGCCCATAGTGCACTACTTTTGCCCAGGGCCCATAGTGCACTACTTTTGCCCAGGGCCCATAGTGCACTACTTTTGCCCAGGGCCCATAGTGCACTACTTTTGCCCAGGGCCCATAGTGCACTACTTTTGCCCAGGGCCCACAGTGCACTACTTTTGCCCAGGGCCCATAGTGCACTACTTTTTCCCAGGGCCCATAGTGCACTACTTTTTCCCAGGGCCCATAGTGCACTACTTTTTCCCAGGGCCCATAGTGCACCACTTTTGCCCAGGGCCCATAGTGCACTACTTTTGCCCAGGGCCCATAGTGCACTACTTTTTCCCAGGGCCCATAGTGTAATGAACAACAGTCTAAGGTCTGTGTCCCAAATGACACTCTTTCCCCTGCAGTATGTAGAGCACTAAGTTAACCAAGCTAGTGTCTGTTTAAAGAACTACTACCGAATGCTAAGTGACGTCACTCTGTAATGTTACACAACAACAGATGGTTCACGTCCTGTTCCTGGGACTGGAGTGCAGATTCGGTGTATTAACATACAACTGTACATCACATGAGAAGGTTGAGAAGCATGTTGTTGTTGTTGTTGTTGTTGTTGTTGGCATATACAGTGGATCATATTACGACTGCACATCAAAGGTGAGGTTCAAGTGCTCTATAGGGCCTACTGCACTCCAACCACCCGAAAGTCCTTATCTAACCACCTCTATGGTAGTGTCCTGTATCTAACAACCTCTATGCTAGTGTCCTGTATCTAACCACCTCTATGCTAGTGTCCTGTATCTAACCACCTCTATGCTAGTGTCCTGTATCTAACCACCTCTATGCTAGTGTCCTGTATCTAACCACCTCTATGCTAGTGTCCTGTATCTAACCACCTCTATGCTAGTGTCCTGTATCTAACCACCTCTATGCTAGTGTCCTGTATCTAACCACCTCTATGCTAGTGTCCTGTATCTAACCACCTCTATGCTAGTGTCCTGTATCTAACCACCTCTATGCTAGTGTCCTGTATCTAACCACCTCTATGCTAGTGTCCTGTATCTAACCACCTCTATGCTAGTGTCCTGTATCTAACCACCTCTATGCTAGTGTCCTGTATCTAACCACCTCTATGGTAGTGTCCTGTATCTAACCACCTCTATGGTAGTGTCCTGTATCTAACCACCTATATGGTATTGTCCTGTATCTAACCACCTCTATGGTAGTGTCCTGTATCTAACCACCTCTATGCTAGTGTCCTGTATCTAACAACCTCTATGCTAGTGTCCTGTATCTAACCACCTCTATGCTAGTGTCCTGTATCTAACCACCTCTATGCTAGTGTCCTGTATCTAACCACCTCTATGCTAGTGTCCTGTATCTAACCACCTCTATGCTAGTGTCCTGTATCTAATCACCTCTATGCTAGTGTCCTGTATCTAACCACCTCTATGCTAGTGTCCTGTATCTAACCACCTCTATGGTATTGTCCTGTATCTAACCACCTCTATGCTAGTGTCCTTATCTAACCACCTCTATGGTAGTGTCCTGTATCTAACCAACTCTATGCTAGTGTCCTGTATCTAACCACCTCTATGCTAGTGTCCTGTATCTAACCACCTCTATGCTAGTGTCCAGTATCTAACCACCTCTATGCTAGTGTCCTGTATCTAACCACCTCTATGCTAGTGTCCTGTATCTCACCACCTCTATGCTAGTAAGGTAATGCCCAGCGAACTGGAATACTGCTGGTTGTTCATTTTTACATATTCATGTATGGCTGGGTGAGGATCAGTGTGAGAACATGGTTAGCCTGCTATGCTAGGTGAGGATCAGTGTTAGAACATGGTTAGCCTTCTATGCTAGGTGAGGATCAGTGTTAGAACATGGTTAGGATCAGTGTGAGAACATGGTTAGCCTGCTATGCTAGGTGAGGATCAGTGTGAGAACATGGTTAGCCTTCTATGCTAGGTGAGGATCCGTGTTAGAACATGGTTAGGATCAGTGTGAGAACATGGTTAGCCTGCTATGCTAGGATCAGTGTGAGAACATGGTTAGCCTGCTATGCTAGGTGAGGATCAGTGTGAGAACACGGTTAGCCTGCTATGCTATAGGTGAGGATCAGTGTTAGAACACGGTTAGCCTGCTATGCTAGGTGAGGATCAGTGTGAGAACATGGTTAGCCTTCTATGCTAGGTGAGGATCAGTGTTAGAACATGGTTAGCCTGCTATGCTAGGTGAGGATCAGTGTGAGAACACGGTTAGCCTGCTATGCTATAGGTGAGGATCAGTGTTAGAACACGGTTAGCCTGCTATGCTAGGTGAGGATCAGTGTGAGAACATGGTTAGCCTTCTATGCTAGGTGAGGATCAGTGTTAGAACATGGTTAGGATCAGTGTGAGAACATGGTTAGCCTGCTATGCTATAGGTGAGGATCAGTGTTAGAACACGGTTAGCCTGCTATGCTAGGTGAGGATCAGTGTGAGAACACGGTTAGCCTGCTATGCTAGGTGAGGATCAGTGTGAGAACACGGTTAGCCTGCTATGCTATAGGTGAGGATCAGTGTTAGAACACGGTTAGCCTGCTATGCTATAGGTGAGGATCAGTGTTAGAACACGGTTAGCCTGCTATGCTAGGTGAGGATCAGTGTTAGAACATGGTTAGCCTGCTATGCTAGGTGAGGATCATTGTTAGAACACGGTTAGCCTGCTATGCTATAGGTGAGGATCAGTGTGAGAACACGGTTAGCCTGCTATGCTAGGTGAGGATCAGTGTTAGAACACGGTTAGCCTGCTATGCTATAGGTGAGGATCAGTGTTAGAACACGGTTAGCCTGCTATGCTAGGTGAGGATCAGTGTTAGAACATGGTTAGGATCAATGTGAGAACATGCTTAGCCTGCTATGCTATAGGTGAGGATCAGTGTTAGAACACGGTTAGCCTGCTATGCTATAGGTGAGGATCAGTGTTAGAACACGGTTAGCCTGCTATGCTAGGTGAGGATCAGTGTGAGAACATGGTTAGCCTGCTATGCTAGGTGAGGATCAGTGTTAGAACATGGTTAGGATCAGTGTGAGAACACGGTTAGCCTGCTATGCTAGGTGAGGATCAGTGTGAGAACATGGTTAGCCTTCTATGCTAGGTGAGGATCAGTGTTAGAACATGGTTAGGATCAGTGTTAGAACACGGTTAGCCTTCTATGCTAGGTGAGGATCAGTGTTAGAACATGGTTAGGATCAGTGTTAGAACACGGTTAGCCTGCTATGCTAGGTGAGGATCAGTGTGAGAAGATGGTTAGCCTGCTATGCTAGGTGAGGATCAGTGTGAGACCATGGTTAGGATCAGTGTGAGAACATGGTTAGCCTGCTATGCTAGGTGAGGATCAGTGTGAGAACATGGTTAGCCTTCTATGCTAGGTGAGGATCAGTGTTAGAACATGGTTAGGATCAGTGTGAGAACATGGTTAGCCTGCTATGCTAGGATCAGTGTGAGAACATGGTTAGCCTGCTATGCTAGGTGAGGATCAGTGTGAGAACACGGTTAGCCTGCTATGCTATAGGTGAGGATCAGTGTTAGAACATGGTTAGGATCAGTGTGAGAACATGGTTAGCCTGCTATGCTATAGGTGAGGATCAGTGTTAGAACACGGTTAGCCTGCTATGCTAGGTGAGGATCTGTGTGAGAACATGGTTAGCCTTCTATGCTAGGTGAGGATCAGTGTTAGAACATGGTTAGGATCAGTGTTAGAACACGGTTAGCCTGCTATGCTAGGTGAGGATCAGTGTTAGAACACGGTTAGCCTGCTATGCTATAGGTGAGGATCAGTGTTAGAACATGGTTAGCCTGCTATGCTAGGTGAGGATCAGTGTGAGAACACGGTTAGCCTGCTATGCTAGGTGAGGATCAGTGTGAGAACACGGTTAGCCTGCTATGCTATAGGTGAGGATCAGTGTTAGAACACGGTTAGCCTGCTATGCTATAGGTGAGGATCAGTGTTAGAACACGGTTAGCCTGCTATGCTAGGTGAGGATCAGTGTTAGAACACGGTTAGCCTGCTATGCTAGGTGAGGATCATTGTTAGAACACGGTTAGCCTGCTATGCTATAGGTGAGGATCAGTGTTAGAACACGGTTAGCCTGCTATGCTAGGTGAGGATCAGTGTTAGAACACGGTTAGCCTGCTATGCTAGGTGAGGATCAGTGTGAGAACACGGTTAGCCTGCTATGCTAGGTGAGGATCAGTGTTAGAACACGGTTAGCCTGTTATGCTATAGGTGAGGATCAGTGTTAGAACACGGTTAGCCTGCTATGCAATAGGTGAGGATCAGTGTTAGAACACGGTTAGCCTGCTATGCTAGGTGAGGATCAGTGTGAGAACACGGTTAGCCTGCTATGCTATAGGTGAGGATCAGTGTTAGACATGGTTAGGATCAGTGTGAGAACATGGTTAGCCTGCTATGCTAGGTGAGGATCAGTGTTAGAACATGGTTAGCCTGCTATGCTAGGTGAGGATCAGTGTTAGAACACGGTTAGCCTGCTATGCTATAGGTGAGGATCAGTGTTAGAACACGGTTAGCCTGCTATGCTAGGTGAGGATCAGTGTTAGAACATGGTTAGCCTGCTATGCTAGGTGAGGATCATTGTTAGAACACGGTTAGCCTGCTATGCTATAGGTGAGGATCAGTGTTAGAACATGGTTAGCCTGCTATGCTATAGGTGAGGATCAGTGTTAGAACATGGTTAGCCTGCTATGCTATAGGTGAGGATCAGTGTGAGAACACGGTTAGCCTGCTATGCTATAGGTGAGGATCAGTGTTAGAACACGGTTAGCCTGCTATGCTATAGGTGAGGATCAGTGTTAGAACACGGTTAGCCTGCTATGCTAGGTGAGTATCAGTGTGAGAACACGGTTAGCCTGCTATGCTATAGGTGAGGATCAGTGTTAGAACATGGTTAGGATCAGTGTGAGAACATGGTTAGCCTGCTATGCTATAGGTGAGGATCAGTGTTAGAACACGGTTAGCCTGCTATGCTAGGTGAGGATCTGTGTGAGAACATGGTTAGCCTTCTATGCTAGGTGAGGATCAGTGTTAGAACACGGTTAGCCTGCTATGCTATAGGTGAGGATCAGTGTTAGAACACGGTTAGCCTGCTATGCTAGGTGAGGATCAGTGTTAGAACACGGTTAGCCTGCTATGCTAGGTGAGGATCAGTGTGAGAACACGGTTAGCCTGCTATGCTAGGTGAGGATCAGTGTTAGAACACGGTTAGCCTGTTATGCTATAGGTGAGGATCAGTGTTAGAACACGGTTAGCCTGCTATGCAATAGGTGAGGATCAGTGTTAGAACACGGTTAGCCTGCTATGCTAGGTGAGGATCAGTGTGAGAACACGGTTAGCCTGCTATGCTATAGGTGAGGATCAGTGTTAGACATGGTTAGGATCAGTGTGAGAACATGGTTAGCCTGCTATGCTAGGTGAGGATCAGTGTTAGAACATGGTTAGCCTGCTATGCTAGGTGAGGATCAGTGTTAGAACACGGTTAGCCTGCTATGCTATAGGTGAGGATCAGTGTTAGAACACGGTTAGCCTGCTATGCTAGGTGAGGATCAGTGTTAGAACATGGTTAGCCTGCTATGCTAGGTGAGGATCATTGTTAGAACACGGTTAGCCTGCTATGCTATAGGTGAGGATCAGTGTTAGAACATGGTTAGCCTGCTATGCTATAGGTGAGGATCAGTGTTAGAACATGGTTAGCCTGCTATGCTATAGGTGAGGATCAGTGTGAGAACACGGTTAGCCTGCTATGCTATAGGTGAGGATCAGTGTTAGAACACGGTTAGCCTGCTATGCTATCGGTGAGGATCAGTGTTAGAACACGGTTAGCCTGCTATGCTAGGTGAGGATCAGTGTGAGAACACGGTTAGCCTGCTATGCTATAGGTGAGGATCAGTGTTAGAACATGGTTAGGATCAGTGTGAGAACATGGTTAGCCTGCTATGCTATAGGTGAGGATCAGTGTTAGAACACGGTTAGCCTGCTATGCTAGGTGAGGATCTGTGTGAGAACATGGTTAGCCTTCTATGCTAGGTGAGGATCAGTGTTAGAACATGGTTAGGATCAGTGTTAGAACACGGTTAGCCTGCTATGCTAGGTGAGGATCAGTGTTAGAACACGGTTAGCCTGCTATGCTATAGGTGAGGATCAGTGTTAGAACACGGTTAGCCTGCTATGCTGGTGAGGATCAGTGTGAGAACACGGTTAGCCTGCTATGCTAGGTGAGGATCAGTGTGAGAACACGGTTAGCCTGCTATGCTATAGGTGAGGATCATTGTTAGAACACGGTTAGCCTGCTATGCTATAGGTGAGGATCAGTGTTAGAACACGGTTAGCCTGCTATGCTAGGTGAGGATCAGTGTGAGAACACGGTTAGCCTGCTATGCTATAGGTGAGGATCAGTGTTAGAACATGGTTAGGATCAGTGTGAGAACATGGTTAGCCTGCTATGCTATAGGTGAGGATCAGTGTTAGAACATGGTTAGCCTGCTATGCTAGGTGAGGATCAGTGTTAGAACACGGTTAGCCTGCTATGCTATAGGTGAGGATCAGTGTTAGAACACGGTTAGCCTGCTATGCTAGGTGAGGATCAGTGTTAGAACATGGTTAGCCTGCTATGCTAGGTGAGGATCATTGTTAGAACACGGTTAGCCTGCTATGCTATAGGTGAGGATCAGTGTTAGAACATGGTTAGCCTGCTATGCTATAGGTGAGGATCAGTGTTAGAACATGGTTAGCCTGCTATGCTATAGGTGAGGATCAGTGTGAGAACACGGTTAGCCTGCTATGCTATAGGTGAGGATCAGTGTTAGAACACGGTTAGCCTGCTATGCTATCGGTGAGGATCAGTGTTAGAACACGGTTAGCCTGCTATGCTAGGTGAGGATCAGTGTGAGAACACGGTTAGCCTGCTATGCTATAGGTGAGGCTCAGTGTTAGAACACGGTTAGCCTTCTATGCTAGGTGAGGATCAGTGTTAGAACATGGTTAGGATCTGTGTGAGAACATGGTTAGCCTTCTATGATAGGTGAGGATCAGTGTTAGAACATGGTTAGGATCAGTGTGAGAACATGGTTAGCCTGCTATGCTATAGGTGAGGATCAGTGTTAGAACATGGTTAGGATCAGTGTGAGAACATGGTTAGCCTGCTATGCTATAGGTGAGGATCAGTGTTAGAACACGGTTAGCCTGCTATGCTAGGTGAGGATCAGTGTGAGAACATGGTTAGCCTTCTATGCTAGGTGAGGATCAGTGTTAGAACATGGTTAGGATCAGTGTTAGAACACGGTTAGCCTGCTATGCTAGGTGAGGATCAGTGTTAGAACACGGTTAGCCTGCTATGCTATAGGTGAGGATCAGTGTTAGAACACGGTTAGCCTGCTATGCTATAGGTGAGGATCAGTGTTAGAACACGGTTAGCCTGCTATGCTAGGTGAGGATCAGTGTTAGAAAAGGTTAGCCTGCTATGCTAGTGAGGATCAGTGTTAGAACACGGTTAGCCTGCTATGCGAGGTGAGGATCAGTGTTAGAACACGGTTAGCCTGCTATGCTATAGGTGAGGATCAGTGTTAGAACACGGTTAGCCTGCTATGCTATAGGTGAGGATCAGTGTTAGAACACGGTTAGCCTGCTATGCTAGGTGAGGATCAGTGTTAGAACACGGTTAGCCTGCTATGCTAGGTGAGGATCAGTATTAGAACATGGTTAGGATCAGTGTTAGAACACGGTTAGCCTGCTATGCTAGGTGAGGATCAGTGTTAGAACACGGTTAGCCTGCTATGCTATAGGTGAGGATCAGTGTTAGAACACGGTTAGCCTGCTATGCTAGGTGAGGATCAGTATTAGAACATGGTTAGGATCAGTGTTAGAACACGGTTAGCCTGCTATGCTAGGTGAGGATCAGTGTTAGAACACGGTTAGCCTGCTATGCTAGGTGAGGATCAGTGTTAGAACACGGTTAGCCTGCTATGCTAGGTGAGGATCAGTGTTAGAACACGGTTAGCCTGCTATGCTAGGTGAGGATCAGTGTTAGAACACGGTTAGCCTGCTATGCTAGGTGAGGATCAGTGTTAGAACACGGTTAGCCTGCTATGCTATAGGTGAGGATCAGTGTTAGAACACGGTTAGCCTGCTATGCTAGGTGAGGATCAGTGTTAGAACATGGTTAGGATCAGTGTGACCTGCTATGCTATAGGTGAGGATCAGTGTTAGAACACGGTTAGCCTGCTATGCTAGGTGAGTATCAGTGTGAGAACACGGTTAGCCTGCTATGCTATAGGTGAGGATCAGTGTTAGAACATGGTGAGGATCAGTGTTAGAACATGGTTAGCCTGCTATGCTATAGGTGAGGATCAGTATTAGAACACGGTTAGCCTGCTATGCTATAGGTGAGGATCAGTGTTAGAACACGGTTAGCCTGCTATGCTAGGTGAGGATCAGTGTTAGAACACGGTTAGCCTGCTATGCTAGGTGAGGATCAGTGTTAGAACACGGTTAGCCTGCTATGCTAGGTGAGGATCAGTGTTAGAACACGGTTAGCCTGCTATGCTAGGTGAGGATCAGTGTTAGAACACGGTTAGGATCAGTGTGAGAACATGGTTAGCCTGCTATGCTATAGGTGAGGATCAGTGTTAGAACATGGTTAGCATGCTATGCTAGGTGAGGATCAGTGTTAGAACACGGTTATGCTATGCTAGGTGAGGATCAGTGTTAGAACACCGTTAGCCTGCTATGCTAGGTGAGGATCAGTGTTAGAACATGGTTAGCCTGATGCTAGTGAGGATCAGTGTTAGAACATGGTTAGGATCAGTGTGAGAACATGGTTAGCCTGCTATGCTATAGGTGAGGATCAGTGTTAGAACACGGTTAGCCTGCTATGCTAGGTGAGGATCAGTGTGAGAACATGGTTAGCCTTCTATGCTAGGTGAGGATCAGTGTTAGAACACGGTTAGCCTGCTATGCTATAGGTGAGGATCAGTGTTAGAACACGGTTAGCCTGCTATGCTATAGGTGAGGATCAGTGTTAGAACACGGTTAGCCTGCTATGCTATAGGTGAGGAACAGTGTTAGAACACGGTTAGCCTGCTATGCTATAGGTGAGGATCAGTGTTAGAACACGGTTAGCCTGCTATGCTATAGGTGAGGATCAGTGTTAGAACATGGTTAGCCTGCTATGCTATAGGTGAGGATCAGTGTTAGAACACGGTTAGCCTGCTATGCTAGGTGAGGATCAGTGTTAGAACACGGTTAGCCTGCTATGCTATAGGTGAGGATCAGTGTTAGAACACGGTTAGCCTGCTATGCTATAGGTGAGGATCAGTGTTAGAACACGGTTAGCCTGCTATGCTAGGTGAGGATCAGTGTGAGAACACGGTTAGCCTGCTATGCTATAGGTGAGGATCAGTGTTAGAACACGGTTAGCCTGCTATGCTAGGTGAGGATCAGTGTTAGAAAAAGGTTAGCCTGCTATGCTAGGTGAGGATCAGTGTTAGAACACGGTTAGCCTGCTATGCGAGGTGAGGATCAGTGTTAGAACACGGTTAGCCTGCTATGCTATAGGTGAGGATCAGTGTTAGAACACGGTTAGCCTGCTATGCTATAGGTGAGGATCAGTGTTAGAACACGGTTAGCCTGCTATGCTAGGTGAGGATCAGTGTTAGAACACGGTTAGCCTGCTATGCTAGGTGAGGATCAGTGAACATGGTTAGGAAGTGTTAGAACACGGTTAGCCTGCTATGCTAGGTGAGGATCAGTGTTAGAACACGGTTAGCCTGCTATGCTATAGGTGAGGATCAGTGTTAGAACACGGTTAGCCTGCTATGCTAGGTGAGGATCAGTATTAGAACATGGTTAGGATCAGTGTTAGAACACGGTTAGCCTGCTATGCTAGGTGAGGATCAGTGTTAGAACACGGTTAGCCTGCTATGCTAGGTGAGGATCAGTGTTAGAACACGGTTAGCCTGCTATGCTAGGTGAGGATCAGTGTTAGAACACGGTTAGCCTGCTATGCTAGGTGAGGATCAGTGTTAGAACACGGTTAGCCTGCTATGCTATAGGTGAGGATCAGTGTTAGAACACGGTTAGCCTGCTATGCTATAGGTGAGGATCAGTGTTAGAACACGGTTAGCCTGCTATGCTAGGTGAGGATCAGTGTTAGAAAAAGGTTAGCCTGCTATGCTAGGTGAGGATCAGTGTTAGAACACGGTTAGCCTGCTATGCGAGGTGAGGATCAGTGTTAGAACACGGTTAGCCTGCTATGCTATAGGTGAGGATCAGTGTTAGAACACGGTTAGCCTGCTATGCTATAGGTGAGGATCAGTGTTAGAACACGGTTAGCCTGCTATGCTAGGTGAGGATCAGTGTTAGAACACGGTTAGCCTGCTATGCTAGGTGAGGATCAGTATTAGAACATGGTTAGGATCAGTGTTAGAACACGGTTAGCCTGCTATGCTAGGTGAGGATCAGTGTTAGAACACGGTTAGCCTGCTATGCTATAGGTGAGGATCAGTGTTAGAACACGGTTAGCCTGCTATGCTAGGTGAGGATCAGTATTAGAACATGGTTAGGATCAGTGTTAGAACACGGTTAGCCTGCTATGCTAGGTGAGGATCAGTGTTAGAACACGGTTAGCCTGCTATGCTAGGTGAGGATCAGTGTTAGAACACGGTTAGCCTGCTATGCTAGGTGAGGATCAGTGTTAGAACACGGTTAGCCTGCTATGCTAGGTGAGGATCAGTGTTAGAACACGGTTAGCCTGCTATGCTATAGGTGAGGATCAGTGTTAGAACACGGTTAGCCTGCTATGCTATAGGTGAGGATCAGTGTTAGAACACGGTTAGCCTGCTATGCTAGGTGAGGATCAGTGTTAGAACATGGTTAGGATCAGTGTGACCTGCTATGCTATAGGTGAGGATCAGTGTTAGAACACGGTTAGCCTGCTATGCTAGGTGAGTATCAGTGTGAGAACACGGTTAGCCTGCTATGCTATAGGTGAGGATCAGTGTTAGAACATGGTTAGGATCAGTGTGAGAACATGGTTAGCCTGCTATGCTATAGGTGAGGATCAGTGTTAGAACATGGTTAGCCTGCTATGCTATAGGTGAGGATCAGTATTAGAACACGGTTAGCCTGCTATGCTATAGGTGAGGATCAGTGTTAGAACACGGTTAGCCTGCTATGCTAGGTGAGGATCAGTGTTAGAACACGGTTAGCCTGCTATGCTATAGGTGAGGATCAGTGTTAGAACACGGTTAGCCTGCTATGCTAGGTGAGGATCAGTGTTAGAACACGGTTAGGATCAGTGTGAGAACATGGTTAGCCTGCTATGCTATAGGTGAGGATCAGTGTTAGAACACGGTTAGCATGCTATGCTAGGTGAGGATCAGTGTTAGAACACGGTTAGCCTGCTATGCTAGGTGAGGATCAGTGTTAGAACACCGTTAGCCTGCTATGCTAGGTGAGGATCAGTGTTAGAACATGGTTAGCCTGCTATGCTAGGTGAGGATCAGTGTTAGAACATGGTTAGCCTGCTATGCTAGGTGAGGATCAGTGTGAGAACACGGTTAGCCTGCTATGCTATAGGTGAGGATCAGTGTTAGAACACGGTTAGCCTGCTATGCTAGGTGAGGATCAGTGTTAGAAAATGGTTAGCCTGCTATGCTAGGTGAGGATCAGTGTTAGAACACGGTTAGCCTGCTATGCGAGGTGAGGATCAGTGTTAGAACACGGTTAGCCTGCTATGCTATAGGTGAGGATCAGTGTTAGAACACGGTTAGCCTGCTATGCTATAGGTGAGGATCAGTGTTAGAACACGGTTAGCCTGCTATGCTAGGTGAGGATCAGTGTTAGAACACGGTTAGCCTGCTATGCTAGGTGAGGATCAGTAGGTGAGGATCAGTGTTAGAACACGGTTAGCCTGCTATGCTAGGTGAGGATCAGTGTTAGAACACGGTTAGCCTGCTATGCTATAGGTGAGGATCAGTGTTAGAACACGGTTAGCCTGCTATGCTAGGATCAGTATTAGAACATGGTTAGGATCAGTGTTAGAACACGGTTAGCCTGCTATGCTAGGTGAGGATCAGTGTTAGAACACGGTTAGCCTGCTATGCTAGATGAGGATCAGTGTTAGAACACGGTTAGCCTGCTATGCTAGGTGAGGATCAGTGTTAGAACACGGTTAGCCTGCTATGCTAGGTGAGGATCAGTGTGAGAACACGGTTAGCCTGCTATGCTATAGGTGAGGATCAGTGTTAGAACACGGTTAGCCTGCTATGCTAGGTGAGGATCAGTGTTAGAAAAAGGTTAGCCTGCTATGCTAGGTGAGGATCAGTGTTAGAACACGGTTAACCTGCTATGCTAGGTGAGGATCAGTGTTAGAACACGGTTAGCCTGCTATGCTATAGGTGAGGATCAGTGTTAGAACACGGTTAGCCTGCTATGCTATAGGTGAGGATCAGTGTTAGAACACGGTTAGCCTGCTATGCTAGGTGAGGATCAGTGTTAGAACACGGTTAGCCTGCTATGCTAGTTGAGGATCAGTATTAGAACATGGTTAGGATCAGTGTTAGAACACGGTTAGCCTGCTATGCTAGGTGAGGATCAGTGTTAGAACACGGTTAGCCTGCTATGCTATAGGTGAGGATCAGTGTTAGAACACGGTTAGCCTGCTATGCTAGGTGAGGATCAGTATTAGAACATGGTTAGGATCAGTGTTAGAACACGGTTAGCCTGCTATGCTAGGTGAGGATCAGTGTTAGAACACGGTTAGCCTGCTATGCTAGGTGAGGATCAGTGTTAGAACACGGTTAGCCTGCTATGCTAGGTGAGGATCAGTGTTAGAACACGGTTAGCCTGCTATGCTAGGTGAGGATCAGTGTTAGAACACGGTTAGCCTGCTATGCTATAGGTGAGGATCAGTGTTAGAACACGGTTAGCCTGCTATGCTATAGGTGAGGATCAGTGTTAGAACACGGTTAGCCTGCTATGCTAGGTGAGGATCAGTGTTAGAAAAGGTTAGCCTGCTATGCTAGGTGAGGATCAGTGTTAGAACACGGTTAGCCTGCTATGCTATAGGTGAGGATCAGTGTTAGAACACGTTTAGCCTGCTATGCTAGGTGAGGATCAGTGTTAGAACAAGGTTAGCCTGCTATGCTATAGGTGAGGATCAGTGTTAGAACACGTTTAGCCTGCTATGCTATAGGTGAGGATCAGTGTTAGAACACGGTTAGCCTGCTATGCTAGGTGAGGATCAGTATTAGAACATGGTTAGGATCAGTGTTAGAACACGGTTAGCCTGCTATGCTAGGTGAGGATCAGTGTTAGAACACGGTTAGCCTGCTATGCTATAGGTGAGGATCAGTGTTAGAACACGGTTAGCCTGCTATGCTAGGTGAGGATCAGTATTAGAACATGGTTAGGATCAGTGTTAGAACACGGTTAGCCTGCTATGCTAGGTGAGGATCAGTGTTAGAACACGGTTAGCCTGCTATGCTAGGTGAGGATCAGTGTTAGAACACGGTTAGCCTATGCTAGGTGAGGATCAGTGTTAGAACACGGTTAGCCTGCTATGCTAGGTGAGGATCAGTGTTAGAACACGGTTAGCCTGCTATGCTATAGGTGAGGATCAGTGTTAGAACACGGTTAGCCTGCTATGCTATAGGTGAGGATCAGTGTTAGAACACGGTTAGCCTGCTATGCTATAGGTGAGGATCAGTGTTAGAACACGGTTAGCCTGCTATGCTAGGTGAGGATCAGTGTTAGAAAAAGGTTAGCCTGCTATGCTAGGTGAGGATCAGTGTTAGAACACGGTTAGCCTGCTATGCTATAGGTGAGGATCAGTGTTAGAACACGGTTAGCCTGCTATGCTATAGGTGAGGATCAGTGTTAGAACACGGTTAGCCTGCTATGCTATAGGTGAGGATCAGTGTTAGAACACGGTTAGCCTGCTATGCTAGGTGAGGATCAGTGTTAGAACACGGTTAGCCTGCTATGCTAGGTGAGGATCAGTATTAGAACATGGTTAGGATCAGTGTTAGAACACGGTTAGCCTGCTATGCTAGGTGAGGATCAGTGTTAGAACACGGTTAGCCTGCTATGCTATAGGTGAGGATCAGTGTTAGAACACGGTTAGCCTGCTATGCTAGGTGAGGATCAGTATTAGAACATGGTTAGGATCAGTGTTAGAACACGGTTAGCCTGCTATGCTAGGTGAGGATCAGTGTTAGAACACGGTTAGCCTGCTATGCTAGGTGAGGATCAGTGTTAGAACACGGTTAGCCTGCTATGCTAGGTGAGGATCAGTGTTAGAACACGGTTAGCCTGCTATGCTAGGTGAGGATCAGTGTTAGAACACGGTTAGCCTGCTATGCTATAGGTGAGGATCAGTGTTAGAACACGGTTAGCCTGCTATGCTATAGGTGAGGATCAGTGTTAGAACACGGTTAGCCTGCTATGCTAGGTGAGGATCAGTGTTAGAACATGGTTAGGATCAGTGTGACCTGCTATGCTATAGGTGAGGATCAGTGTTAGAACACGGTTAGCCTGCTATGCTAGGTGAGTATCAGTGTGAGAACACGGTTAGCCTGCTATGCTATAGGTGAGGATCAGTGTTAGAACACGGTTAGCCTGCTATGCTAGGTGAGGATCAGTGTGAGAACATGGTTAGCCTGCTATGCTATAGGTGAGGATCAGTGTTAGAACACGGTTAGCCTGCTATGCTATAGGTGAGGATCAGTGTTAGAACACGGTTAGCCTGCTATGCTAGGTGAGGATCAGTGTTAGAACACGGTTAGCCTGCTATGCTAGGTGAGGATCAGTGTTAGAACACGGTTAGCCTGCTATGCTAGGTGAGGATCAGTGTTAGAACACGGTTAGGATCAGTGTGAGAACATGGTTAGCCTGCTATGCTATAGGTGAGGATCAGTGTTAGAACAAGGTTAGCCTGCTATGCTATAGGTGAGGATCAGTGTTAGAACACGTTTAGCCTGCTATGCTATAGGTGAGGATCAGTGTTAGAACACGGTTAGCCTGCTATGCTAGGTGAGGATCAGTATTAGAACATGGTTAGGATCAGTGTTAGAACACGGTTAGCCTGCTATGCTAGGTGAGGATCAGTGTTAGAACACGGTTAGCCTGCTATGCTATAGGTGAGGATCAGTGTTAGAACACGGTTAGCCTGCTATGCTAGGTGAGGATGAGAACATGGTTAGGATCAGTGTTAGAACACGGTTAGCCTGCTATGCTAGGTGAGGATCAGTGTTAGAACACGGTTAGCCTGCTATGCTAGGTGAGGATCAGTGTTAGAACACGGTTAGCCTGCTATGCTAGGTGAGGATCAGTGTTAGAACACGGTTAGCCTGCTATGCTAGGTGAGGATCAGTGTGAGAACACGGTTAGCCTGCTATGCTATAGGTGAGGATCAGTGTGAGAACACGGTTAGCCTGCTATGCTATAGGTGAGGATCAGTGTTAGAACACGGTTAGCCTGCTATGCTAGGTGAGGATCAGTGTTAGAAAAAGGTTAGCCTGCTATGCTAGGTGAGGATCAGTGTTAGAACACGGTTAGCCTGCTATGCGAGGTGAGGATCAGTGTTAGAACACGGTTAGCCTGCTATGCTATAGGTGAGGATCAGTGTTAGAACACGGTTAGCCTGCTATGCTATAGGTGAGGATCAGTGTTAGAACACGGTTAGCCTGCTATGCTAGGTGAGGATCAGTGTTAGAACACGGTTAGCCTGCTATGCTAGGTGAGGATCAGTATTAGAACATGGTTAGGATCAGTGTTAGAACACGGTTAGCCTGCTATGCTAGGTGAGGATCAGTGTTAGAACACGGTTAGCCTGCTATGCTATAGGTGAGGATCAGTGTTAGAACACGGTTAGCCTGCTATGCTAGGTGAGGATCAGTATTAGAACATGGTTAGGATCAGTGTTAGAACACGGTTAGCCTGCTATGCTAGGTGAGGATCAGTGTTAGAACACGGTTAGCCTGCTATGCTAGGTGAGGATCAGTGTTAGAACACGGTTAGCCTGCTATGCTAGGTGAGGATCAGTGTTAGAACACGGTTAGCCTGCTATGCTAGGTGAGGATCAGTGTTAGAACACGGTTAGCCTGCTATGCTATAGGTGAGGATCAGTGTTAGAACCTGCCTATGCTATAGGTGAGGATCAGTGTTAGAACACGGTTAGCCTGCTATGCTAGGTGAGGATCAGTGTTAGAACATGGTTAGGATCAGTGTGACCTGCTATGCTATAGGTGAGGATCAGTGTTAGAACACGGTTAGCCTGCTATGCTAGGTGAGTATCAGTGTGAGAACACGGTTAGCCTGCTATGCTATAGGTGAGGATCAGTGTTAGAACACGGTTAGCCTGCTATGCTAGGTGAGTATCAGTGTGAGAACATGGTTAGCCTGCTATGCTATAGGTGAGGATCAGTATTAGAACACGGTTAGCCTGCTATGCTATAGGTGAGGATCAGTGTTAGAACACGGTTAGCCTGCTATGCTAGGTGAGGATCAGTGTTAGAACACGGTTAGCCTGCTATGCTAGGTGAGGATCAGTGTTAGAACACGGTTAGCCTGCTATGCTAGGTGAGGATCAGTGTTAGAACACGGTTAGGATCAGTGTGAGAACATGGTTAGCCTGCTATGCTATAGGTGAGGATCAGTGTTAGAACACGGTTAGCATGCTATGCTAGGTGAGGATCAGTGTTAGAACACGGTTAGCCTGCTATGCTAGGTGAGGATCAGTGTTAGAACATGGTTAGCCTGCTATGCTAGGTGAGGATCAGTGTGAGAACACGGTTAGCCTGCTATGCTATAGGTGAGGATCAGTGTTAGAACACGGTTAGCCTGCTATGCTAGGTGAGGATCAGTGTTAGAACATGGTTAGCCTGCTATGCTAGGTGAGGATCAGTGTGAGAACACGGTTAGCCTGCTATGCTATAGGTGAGGATCAGTGTTAGAACACGGTTAGCCTGCTATGCTAGGTGAGGATCAGTGTTAGAAAAGGTTAGCCTGCTATGCTAGGTGAGGATCAGTGTTAGAACACGGTTAGCCTGCTATGCGAGGTGAGGATCAGTGTTAGAACACGGTTAGCCTGCTATGCTATAGGTGAGGATCAGTGTTAGAACACGGTTAGCCTGCTATGCTATAGGTGAGGATCAGTGTTAGAACACGGTTAGCCTGCTATGCTAGGTGAGGATCAGTGTTAGAACACGGTTAGCCAGCTATGCTAGGTGAGGATCAGTATTAGAACATGGTTAGGATCAGTGTTAGAACACGGTTAGCCTGCTATGCTAGGTGAGGATCAGTGTTAGAACACGGTTAGCCTGCTATGCTATAGGTGAGGATCAGTGTTAGAACACGGTTAGCCTGCTATGCTAGGTGAGGATCAGTATTAGAACATGGTTAGGATCAGTGTTAGAACACGGTTAGCCTGCTATGCTAGGTGAGGATCAGTGTTAGAACACGGTTAGCCTGCTATGCTAGGTGAGGATCAGTGTTAGAACACGGTTAGCCTGCTATGCTAGGTGAGGATCAGTGTTAGAACACGGTTAGCCTGCTATGCTAGGTGAGGATCAGTGTTAGAACACGGTTAGCCTGCTATGCTATAGGTGAGGATCAGTGTTAGAACACGGTTAGCCTGCTATGCTATAGGTGAGGATCAGTGTTAGAACACGGTTAGCCTGCTATGCTAGGTGAGGATCAGTGTTAGAACATGGTTAGGATCAGTGTGACCTGCTATGCTATAGGTGAGGATCAGTGTTAGAACACGGTTAGCCTGCTATGCTAGGTGAGTATCAGTGTGAGAACACGGTTAGCCTGCTATGCTATAGGTGAGGATCAGTGTTAGAACACGGTTAGCCTGCTATGCTAGGTGAGTATCAGTGTGAGAACATGGTTAGCCTGCTATGCTATAGGTGAGGATCAGTATTAGAACACGGTTAGCCTGCTATGCTATAGGTGAGGATCAGTGTTAGAACACGGTTAGCCTGCTATGCTAGGTGAGGATCAGTGTTAGAACACGGTTAGCCTGCTATGCTAGGTGAGGATCAGTGTTAGAACACGGTTAGCCTGCTATGCTAGGTGAGGATCAGTGTTAGAACACGGTTAGGATCAGTGTGAGAACATGGTTAGCCTGCTATGCTATAGGTGAGGATCAGTGTTAGAACACGGTTAGCATGCTATGCTAGGTGAGGATCAGTGTTAGAACACGGTTAGCCTGCTATGCTAGGTGAGGATCAGTGTTAGAACACCGTTAGCCTGCTATGCTAGGTGAGGATCAGTGTTAGAACACGGTTAGCCTGCTATGCTAGGTGAGGATCAGTGTTAGAACATGGTTAGCCTGCTATGCTAGGTGAGGATCAGTGTGAGAACACGGTTAGCCTGCTATGCTATAGGTGAGGATCAGTGTTAGAACACGGTTAGCCTGCTATGCTAGGTGAGGATCAGTGTTAGAAAAGGTTAGCCTGCTATGCTAGGTGAGGATCAGTGTTAGAACACGGTTAGCCTGCTATGCGAGGTGAGGATCAGTGTTAGAACACGGTTAGCCTGCTATGCTATAGGTGAGGATCAGTGTTAGAACACGGTTAGCCTGCTATGCTATAGGTGAGGATCAGTGTTAGAACACGGTTAGCCTGCTATGCTAGGTGAGGATCAGTGTTAGAACACGGTTAGCCTGCTATGCTAGGTGAGGATCAGTATTAGAACATGGTTAGGATCAGTGTTAGAACACGGTTAGCCTGCTATGCTAGGTGAGGATCAGTGTTAGAACACGGTTAGCCTGCTATGCTATAGGTGAGGATCAGTGTTAGAACACGGTTAGCCTGCTATGCTAGGTGAGGATCAGTATTAGAACATGGTTAGGATCAGTGTTAGAACACGGTTAGCCTGCTATGCTAGGTGAGGATCAGTGTTAGAACACGGTTAGCCTGCTATGCTATAGGTGAGGATCAGTGTTAGAACACGGTTAGCCTGCTATGCTAGGTGAGGATCAGTGTTAGAACACGGTTAGCCTGGTGAGGATCTATTAGAACATGGTGAGGATCAGTGTTAGAACACGGTTAGCCTGCTATGCTAGGTGAGGATCAGTGTTAGAACACGGTTAGCCTGCTATGCTATAGGTGAGGATCAGTGTTAGAACACGGTTAGCCTGCTATGCTAGGTGAGGATCAGTGTTAGAAGTGTTAGAACACGGGTTAGCCTGCTATGCTAGGTGAGGATCAGTGTTAGAACACGGTTAGCCTGCTATGCTATAGGTGAGGATCAGTGTTAGAACACGGTTAGCCTGCTATGCTATAGGTGAGGATCAGTGTTAGAACACGGTTAGCCTGCTATGCTAGGTGAGGATCAGTGTTAGAACACGGTTAGCCTGCTATGCTAGGTGAGGATCAGTATTAGAACATGGTTAGGATCAGTGTTAGAACACGGTTAGCCTGCTATGCTATAGGTGAGGATCAGTGTTAGAACACGGTTAGCCTGCTATGCTAGGTGAGGATCAGTATTAGAACATGGTTAGGATCAGTGTTAGAACACGGTTAGCCTGCTATGCTATAGGTGAGGATCAGTGTTAGAACACGGTTAGCCTGCTATGCTAGGTGAGGATCAGTGTTAGAACACGGTTAGCCTGCTATGCTAGGTGAGGATCAGTATTAGAACATGGTTAGCCTGCTATGCTAGGTGAGGATCAGTGTTAGAACACGGTTAGCCTGCTATGCTATAGGTGAGGATCAGTGTTAGAACACGGTTAGCCTGCTATGCTATAGGTGAGGATCAGTGTTAGAACACGGTTAGCCTGCTATGCTAGGTGAGGATCAGTGTTAGAACATGGTTAGGATCCTGCTATGCTATAGGTGAGGATCAGTGTTAGAACACGGTTAGCCTGCTATGCTAGGTGAGTATCAGTGTGAGAACACGGTTAGCCTGCTATGCTATAGGTGAGGATCAGTGTTAGAACATGGTTAGCCTGCTATGCTAGGTGGGTATCAGTGTGAGAACACGGTTAGCCTGCTATGCTATAGGTGAGGATCAGTGTTAGAACACGGTTAGCATGCTATGCTATAGGTGAGGATCAGTGTTAGAACACGGTTAGCCTGCTATGCTAGGTGAGGATCAGTGTTAGAACACGGTTAGCCTGCTATGCTAGGTGAGGATCAGTGTTAGAACACGGTTAGCCTGCTATGCTAGGTGAGGATCAGTGTTAGAACACGGTTAGGATCAGTGTGAGAACATGGTTAGCCTGCTATGCTATAGGTGAGGATCAGTGTTAGAACACGGTTAGCCTGCTATGCTAGGTGAGGATCAGTGTTAGAACACGGTTAGCCTGCTATGCTAGGTGAGGATCAGTGTTAGAACACGGTTAGCCTGCTATGCTAGGTGAGGATCAGTGTTAGAACACGGTTAGCCTGCTATGCTAGGTGAGGATCAGTGTTAGAACATGGTTAGCCTGCTATGCTAGGTGAGGATCAGTGTGAGAACACGGTTAGCCTGCTATGCTATAGGTGAGGATCAGTGTTAGAACACGGTTAGCCTGCTATGCTAGGTGAGGATCAGTGTTAGAAAAAGGTTAGCCTGCTATGCTAGGTGAGGATCAGTGTTAGAACACGGTTAGCCTGCTATGCTAGGTGAGGATCAGTGTTAGAACACGGTTAGCCTGCTATGCTATAGGTGAGGATCAGTGTTAGAACACGGTTAGCCTGCTATGCTATAGGTGAGGATCAGTGTTAGAACACGGTTAGCCTGCTATGCTAGGTGAGGATCAGTGTTAGAACACGGTTAGCCAGCTATGCTAGGTGAGGATCAGTATTAGAACATGGTTAGGATCAGTGTTAGAACACGGTTAGCCTGCAATGCTAGGTGAGGATCAGTGTTAGAACACGGTTAGCCTGCTATGCTATAGGTGAGGATCAGTGTTAGAACACGGTTAGCCTGCTATGCTAGGTGAGGATCAGTGAACATTTAGAACACGGTTAGCCTGCTATGCTAGGTGAGGATCAGTGTTAGAACACGGTTAGCCTGCTATGCTATAGGTGAGGATCAGTGTTAGAACACGGTTAGCCTGCTATGCTAGGTGAGGATCAGTGTTAGAACACGGTTAGCCTGCTATGCTAGGTGAGGATCAGTATTAGAACATGGTTAGGATTGTTAGAACACGGTTAGCCTGCTATGCTAGGTGAGGATCAGTGTTAGAACACGGTTAGCCTGCTATGCTATAGGTGAGGATCAGTGTTAGAACACGGTTAGCCTGCTATGCTAGGTGAGGATGAGTATTAGAACATGGTTAGGATCAGTGTTAGAACACGGTTAGCCTGCTATGCTAGGTGAGGATCAGTGTTAGAACACGGTTAGCCTGCTATGCTAGGTGAGGATCAGTGTTAGAACACGGTTAGCCTGCTATGCTAGGTGAGGATCAGTGTTAGAACACGGTTAGCCTGCTATGCTAGGTGAGGATCAGTGTTAGAACACGGTTAGCCTGCTATGCTATAGGTGAGGATCAGTGTTAGAACACGGTTAGCCTGCTATGCTATAGGTGAGGATCAGTGTTAGAACACGGTTAGCCTGCTATGCTAGGTGAGGATCAGTGTTAGAAAAAGGTTAGCCTGCTATGCTAGGTGAGGATCAGTGTTAGAACACGGTTAGCCTGCTATGCGAGGTGAGGATCAGTGTTAGAACACGGTTAGCCTGCTATGCTATAGGTGAGGATCAGTGTTAGAACACGGTTAGCCTGCTATGCTATAGGTGAGGATCAGTGTTAGAACACGGTTAGCCTGCTATGCTAGGTGAGGATCAGTGTTAGAACACGGTTAGCCTGCTATGCTAGGTGAGGATCAGTATTAGAACATGGTTAGGATCAGTGTTAGAACACGGTTAGCCTGCTATGCTGGTGAGGATCAGTGTTAGAACACGGTTAGCCTGCTATGCTATAGGTGAGGATCAGTGTTAGAACACGGTTAGCCTGCTATGCTAGGTGAGGATCAGTATTAGAACATGGTTAGGATCAGTGTTAGAACACGGTTAGCCTGCTATGCTATAGGTGAGGATCAGTGTTAGAACACGGTTAGCCTGCTATGCTAGGTGAGGATCAGTGTTAGAACACGGTTAGCCTGCTATGCTAGGTGAGGATCAGTGTTAGAACACGGTTAGCCTGCTATGCTAGGTGAGGATCAGTGTTAGAACACGGTTAGCCTGCTATGCTAGGTGAGGATCAGTGTTAGAACACGGTTAGCCTGCTATGCTAGGTGAGGATCAGTGTTAGAACACGGTTAGCCTGCTATGCTAGGTGAGGATCAGTGTTAGAACACGGTTAGCCTGCTATGCTAGGTGAGGATCAGTGTTAGAACACGGTTAGGATCAGTGTGAGAACATGGTTAGCCTGCTATGCTATAGGTGAGGATCAGTGTTAGAACACGGTTAGCATGCTATGCTATAGGTGAGGATCAGTGTTAGAACACGGTTAGCCTGCTATGCTAGGTGAGGATCAGTGTTAGAACACGGTTAGCCAGCTATGCTAGGTGAGGATCAGTATTAGAACATGGTTAGGATCAGTGTTAGAACACGGTTAGCCTGCAATGCTAGGTGAGGATCAGTGTTAGAACACGGTTAGCCTGCTATGCTATAGGTGAGGATCAGTGTTAGAACACGGTTAGCCTGCTATGCTAGGTGAGGATCAGTATTAGAACATGGTTAGGATCAGTGTTAGAACACGGTTAGCCTGCTATGCTAGGTGAGGATCAGTGTTAGAACACGGTTAGCCTGCTATGCTAGGTGAGGATCAGTGTTAGAACACGGTTAGCCTGCTATGCTAGGTGAGGATCAGTGTTAGAACACGGTTAGCCTGCTATGCTAGGTGAGGATCAGTGTTAGAACACGGTTAGCCTGCTATGCTATAGGTGAGGATCAGTGTTAGAACACGGTTAGCCTGCTATGCTATAGGTGAGGATCAGTGTTAGAACACGGTTAGCCTGCTATGCTAGGTGAGGATCAGTGTTAGAAAAAGGTTAGCCTGCTATGCTACGTGAGGATCAGTGTTAGAACACGGTTAGCCTGCTATGCTAGGTGAGGATCAGTGTTAGAACACGGTTAGCCTGCTATGCTATAGGTGAGGATCAGTGTTAGAACACGGTTAGCCTGCTATGCTATAGGTGAGGATCAGTGTTAGAACACGGTTAGCCTGCTATGCTAGGTGAGGATCAGTGTTAGAACACGGTTAGCCTGCTATGCTAGGTGAGGATCAGTATTAGAACATGGTTAGGATCAGTGTTAGAACACGGTTAGCCTGCTATGCTAGGTGAGGATCAGTGTTAGAACACGGTTAGCCTGCTATGCTATAGGTGAGGATCAGTGTTAGAACACGGTTAGCCTGCTATGCTAGGTGAGGATCAGTATTAGAACATGGTTAGGATCAGTGTTAGAACACGGTTAGCCTGCTATGCTAGGTGAGGATCAGTGTTAGAACACGGTTAGCCTGCTATGCTAGGTGAGGATCAGTGTTAGAACACGGTTAGCCTGCTATGCTAGGTGAGGATCAGTGTTAGAACACGGTTAGCCTGCTATGCTAGGTGAGGATCAGTGTTAGAACACGGTTAGCCTGCTATGCTAGGTGAGGATCAGTGTTAGAACACGGTTAGCCTGCTATGCTAGGTGAGGATCAGTGTTAGAACACGGTTAGCCTGCTATGCTAGGTGAGGATCAGTGTTAGAACACGGTTAGCCTGCTATGCTAGGTGAGGATCAGTGTTAGAACACGGTTAGGATCAGTGTGAGAACATGGTTAGCCTGCTATGCTATAGGTGAGGATCAGTGTTAGAACACGGTTAGCATGCTATGCTAGGTGAGGATCAGTGTTAGAACACGGTTAGCCTGCTATGCTAGGTGAGGATCAGTGTTAGAACACCGTTAGCCTGCTATGCTAGGTGAGGATCAGTGTTAGAACACGGTTAGCCTGCTATGCTAGGTGAGGATCAGTGTTAGAACACGGTTAGCCTGCTATGCTAGGTGAGGATCAGTGTGAGAACACGGTTAGCCTGCTATGCTATAGGTGAGGATCAGTGTTAGAACACGGTTAGCCTGCTATGCTAGGTGAGGATCAGTGTTAGAAAAAGGTTAGCCTGCTATGCTAGGTGAGGATCAGTGTTAGAACACGGTTAGCCTGCTATGCGAGGTGAGGATCAGTGTTAGAACACGGTTAGCCTGCTATGCTATAGGTGAGGATCAGTGTTAGAACACGGTTAGCCTGCTATGCTATAGGTGAGGATCAGTGTTAGAACACGGTTAGCCTGCTATGCTAGGTGAGGATCAGTGTTAGAACACGGTTAGCCAGCTATGCTAGGTGAGGATCAGTATTAGAACATGGTTAGGATCAGTGTTAGAACACGGTTAGCCTGCAATGCTAGGTGAGGATCAGTGTTAGAACACGGTTAGCCTGCTATGCTATAGGTGAGGATCAGTGTTAGAACACGGTTAGCCTGCTATGCTAGGTGAGGATCAGTATTAGAACATGGTTAGGATCAGTGTTAGAACACGGTTAGCCTGCTATGCTAGGTGAGGATCAGTGTTAGAACACGGTTAGCCTGCTATGCTAGGTGAGGATCAGTGTTAGAACACGGTTAGCCTGCTATGCTAGGTGAGGATCAGTGTTAGAACACGGTTAGCCTGCTATGCTAGGTGAGGATCAGTGTTAGAACACGGTTAGCCTGCTATGCTATAGGTGAGGATCAGTGTTAGAACACGGTTAGCCTGCTATGCTATAGGTGAGGATCAGTGTTAGAACACGGTTAGCCTGCTATGCTAGGTGAGGATCAGTGTTAGAAAAAGGTTAGCCTGCTATGCTAGGTGAGGATCAGTGTTAGAACACGGTTAGCCTGCTATGCGAGGTGAGGATCAGTGTTAGAACACGGTTAGCCTGCTATGCTATAGGTGAGGATCAGTGTTAGAACACGGTTAGCCTGCTATGCTATAGGTGAGGATCAGTGTTAGAACACGGTTAGCCTGCTATGCTAGGTGAGGATCAGTGTTAGAACACGGTTAGCCTGCTATGCTAGGTGAGGATCAGTATTAGAACATGGTTAGGATCAGTGTTAGAACACGGTTAGCCTGCTATGCTAGGTGAGGATCAGTGTTAGAACACGGTTAGCCTGCTATGCTATAGGTGAGGATCAGTGTTAGAACACGGTTAGCCTGCTATGCTAGGTGAGGATCAGTATTAGAACATGGTTAGGATCAGTGTTAGAACACGGTTAGCCTGCTATGCTAGGTGAGGATCAGTGTTAGAACACGGTTAGCCTGCTATGCTAGGTGAGGATCAGTGTTAGAACACGGTTAGCCTGCTATGCTAGGTGAGGATCAGTGTTAGAACACGGTTAGCCTGCTATGCTAGGTGAGGATCAGTGTTAGAACACGGTTAGCCTGCTATGCTAGGTGAGGATCAGTGTTAGAACACGGTTAGCCTGCTATGCTATAGGTGAGGATCAGTGTTAGAACATGGTTAGGATCAGTGTGACCTGCTATGCTATAGGTGAGGATCAGTGTTAGAACACGGTTAGCCTGCTATGCTAGGTGAGTATCAGTGTGAGAACACGGTTAGCCTGCTATGCTATAGGTGAGGATCAGTGTTAGAACATGGTTAGGATCAGTGTGAGAACATGGTTAGCCTGCTATGCTATAGGTGAGGATCAGTGTTAGAACATGGTTAGCCTGCTATGCTATAGGTGAGGATCAGTATTAGAACACGGTTAGCCTGCTATGCTATAGGTGAGGATCAGTGTTAGAACACGGTTAGCCTGCTATGCTAGGTGAGGATCAGTGTTAGAACACGGTTAGCCTGCTATGCTAGGTGAGGATCAGTGTTAGAACACGGTTAGCCTGCTATGCTAGGTGAGGATCAGTGTTAGAACACGGTTAGGATCAGTGTGAGAACATGGTTAGCCTGCTATGCTATAGGTGAGGATCAGTGTTAGAACACGGTTAGCATGCTATGCTAGGTGAGGATCAGTGTTAGAACACGGTTAGCCTGCTATGCTAGGTGAGGATCAGTGTTAGAACACCGTTAGCCTGCTATGCTAGGTGAGGATCAGTGTTAGAACACGGTTAGCCTGCTATGCTAGGTGAGGATCAGTGTTAGAACATGGTTAGCCTGCTATGCTAGGTGAGGATCAGTGTGAGAACACGGTTAGCCTGCTATGCTATAGGTGAGGATCAGTGTTAGAACACGGTTAGCCTGCTATGCTATAGGTGAGGATCAGTGTTAGAACACGGTTAGCCTGCTATGCTATAGGTGAGGATCAGTATTAGAACACGGTTAGCCTGCTATGCTATAGGTGAGGATCAGTGTTAGAACACGGTTAGCCTGCTATGCTAGGTGAGGATCAGTGTTAGAACACGGTTAGCCTGCTATGCTAGGTGAGGATCAGTGTTAGAACACGGTTAGGATCAGTGTGAGAACATGGTTAGCCTGCTATGCTATAGGTGAGGATCAGTGTTAGAACACGGTTAGCATGCTATGCTATAGGTGAGGATCAGTGTTAGAACACGGTTAGCCTGCTATGCTATAGGTGAGGATCAGTGTTAGAACACGGTTAGCCTGCTATGCTATAGGTGAGGATCAGTGTTAGAACACGGTTAGCCTGCTATGCTAGGTGAGGATCAGTGTTAGAACACGGTTAGCCTGCTATGCTATAGGTGAGGATCAGTGTTAGAACACGGTTAGCCTGCTATGCTATAGGTGAGGATCAGTGTTAGAACACGGTTAGCCTGCTATGCTAGGTGAGGATCAGTGTTAGAAAAAGGTTAGCCTGCTATGCTAGGTGAGGATCAGTGTTAGAACACGGTTAGCCTGCTATGCGAGGTGAGGATCAGTGTTAGAACACGGTTAGCCTGCTATGCTATAGGTGAGGATCAGTGTTAGAACACGGTTAGCCTGCTATGCTATAGGTGAGGATCAGTGTTAGAACACGGTTAGCCTGCTATGCTAGGTGAGGATCAGTGTTAGAACACGGTTAGCCTGCTATGCTAGGTGAGGATCAGAATTAGAACATGGTTAGGATCAGTGTTAGAACACGGTTAGCCTGCTATGCTAGGTGAGGATCAGTGTTAGAACACGGTTAGCCTGCTATGCTATAGGTGAGGATCAGTGTTAGAACATGGTTAGCCTGCTATGCTAGGTGAGGATCAGTGTGAGAACACGGTTAGCCTGCTATGCTAGGTGAGGATCAGTGTTAGAACACGGTTAGCCTGCTATGCTAGGTGAGGATCAGTGTTAGAACACGGTTAGCCTGCTATGCTATAGGTGAGGATCAGTGTTAGAACACGGTTAGCCTGCTATGCTATAGGTGAGGATCAGTGTTAGAACACGGTTAGCCTGCTATGCTAGGTGAGGATCAGTGTTAGAACATGGTTAGGATCAGTGTGACCTGCTATGCTATAGGTGAGGATCAGTGTTAGAACACGGTTAGCCTGCTATGCTAGGTGAGTATCAGTGTGAGAACACGGTTAGCCTGCTATGCTATAGGTGAGGATCAGTGTTAGAACATGGTTAGGATCAGTGTGAGAACATGGTTAGCCTGCTATGCTATAGGTGAGGATCAGTGTTAGAACATGGTTAGCCTGCTATGCTATAGGTGAGGATCAGTATTAGAACACGGTTAGCCTGCTATGCTATAGGTGAGGATCAGTGTTAGAACACGGTTAGCCTGCTATGCTAGGTGAGGATCAGTGTTAGAACACGGTTAGCCTGCTATGCTAGGTGAGGATCAGTGTTAGAACACGGTTAGCCTGCTATGCTAGGTGAGGATCAGTGTTAGAACACGGTTAGGATCAGTGTTCAAGGAATACCTAGGAGGGTATCAGTGTAATCCTTCTCAACAACAAGATTTAGATGCCTGCTATGCTAAGGTGTAGGACCAGTGTCGCTCTGAAAGAGCGTCTGCTAAATGACTTAAATGGTAAATGTGTGAGAACATGGTTATGCTATGCTATAGGTGAGGATCAGTGTTAGAACACGGTTAGCATGCTATGCTAGGTGAGGATCAGTGTTAGAACACGGTTAGCCTGCGATGCTAGGTGAGGATCAGTGTTAGAACACCGTTAGCCTGCTATGCTAGGTGAGGATCAGTGTTAGAACACGGTTAGCCTGCTATGCTAGGTGAGGATCAGTGTTAGAACATGGTTAGCCTGCTATGCTAGGTGAGGATCAGTGTGAGAACACGGTTAGCCTGCTATGCTATAGGTGAGGATCAGTGTTAGAACACGGTTAGCCTGCTATGCTATAGGTGAGGATCAGTGTTAGAACACGGTTAGCCTGCTATGCTATAGGTGAGGATCAGTGTTAGAACACGGTTAGCCTGCTATGCTATAGGTGAGGATCAGTGTTAGAACACGGTTAGCCTGCTATGCTAGGTGAGGATCAGTGTTAGAACACGGTTAGCCTGCTATGCTATAGGTGAGGATCAGTGTTAGAACATGGTTAGGATCAGTGTGAGAACATGGTTAGCCTGCTATGCTATAGGTGAGGATCAGTGTTAGAACACGGTTAGCATGCTATGCTATAGGTGAGGATCAGTGTTAGAACACGGTTAGCCTGCTATGCTATAGGTGAGGATCAGTGTTAGAACACGGTTAGCCTGCTATGCTAGGTGAGGATCAGTGTTAGAACACGGTTAGCCTGCTATGCTATAGGTGAGGATCAGTGTTAGAACACGGTTAGCCTGCTATGCTATAGGTGAGGATCAGTGTTAGAACACGGTTAGCCTGCTATGCTAGGTGAGGATCAGTGTTAGAAAACGGTTAGCCTGCTATGCTAGGTGAGGATCAGTGTTAGAACACGGTTAGCCTGCTATGCGAGGTGAGGATCAGTGTTAGAACACGGTTAGCCTGCTATGCTATAGGTGAGGATCAGTGTTAGAACACGGTTAGCCTGCTATGCTATAGGTGAGGATCAGTGTTAGAACACGGTTAGCCTGCTATGCTAGGTGAGGATCAGTGTTAGAACACGGTTAGCCTGCTATGCTAGGTGAGGATCAGAATTAGAACATGGTTAGGATCAGTGTTAGAACACGGTTAGCCTGCTATGCTAGGTGAGGATCAGTGTTAGAACACGGTTAGCCTGCTATGCTATAGGTGAGGATCAGTGTTAGAACACGGTTAGCCTGCTATGCTAGGTGAGGATCAGTATTAGAACATGGTTAGGATCAGTGTTAGAACACGGTTAGCCTGCTATGCTAGGTGAGGATCAGTGTTAGAACACGGTTAGCCTGCTATGCTAGGTGAGGATCAGTGTTAGAACACGGTTAGCCTGCTATCAGTGAGGATCAGTGTTAGAACACGGTTAGCCTGCTATGCTAGGTGAGGATCAGTGTTAGAACACGGTTAGCCTGCTATGCTAGGTGAGGATCAGTGTTAGAACACGGTTAGCCTGCTATGCTATAGGTGAGGATCAGTGTTAGAACACGGTTAGCCTGCTATGCTATAGGTGAGGATCAGTGTTAGAACACGGTTAGCCTGCTATGCTAGGTGAGGATCAGTGTTAGAACATGGTTAGGATCAGTGTGACCTGCTATGCTATAGGTGAGGATCAGTGTTAGAACACGGTTAGCCTGCTATGCTAGGTGAGTATCAGTGTGAGAACACGGTTAGCCTGCTATGCTATAGGTGAGGATCAGTGTTAGAACATGGTGAGGATCAGTGTTAGAACATGGTTAGCCTGCTATGCTATAGGTGAGGATCAGTATTAGAACACGGTTAGCCTGCTATGCTATAGGTGAGGATCAGTATTAGAACACGGTTAGGATCAGTGTGAGAACATGGTTAGCCTGCTATGCTATAGGTGAGGATCAGTGTTAGAACACGGTTAGCATGCTATGCTAGGTGAGGATCAGTGTTAGAACACGGTTAGCCTGCTATGCTAGGTGAGGATCAGTGTTAGAACACCGTTAGCCTGCTATGCTAGGTGAGGATCAGTGTTAGAACACGGTTAGCCTGCTATGCTAGGTGAGGATCAGTGTTAGAACATGGTTAGCCTGCTATGCTAGGTGAGGATCAGTGTGAGAACACGGTTAGCCTGCTATGCTATAGGTGAGGATCAGTGTTAGAACACGGTTAGCCTGCTATGCTATAGGTGAGGATCAGTGTTAGAACACGGTTAGCCTGCTATGCTATAGGTGAGGATCAGTATTAGAACACGGTTAGCCTGCTATGCTATAGGTGAGGATCAGTGTTAGAACACGGTTAGCCTGCTATGCTAGGTGAGGATCAGTGTTAGAACACGGTTAGCCTGCTATGCTAGGTGAGGATCAGTGTTAGAACACGGTTAGGATCAGTGTGAGAACATGGTTAGCCTGCTATGCTATAGGTGAGGATCAGTGTTAGAACACGGTTAGCATGCTATGCTATAGGTGAGGATCAGTGTTAGAACACGGTTAGCCTGCTATGCTAGGTGAGGATCAGTGTTAGAACACGGTTAGCCTGCTATGCTAGGTGAGGATCAGTGTTAGAACACGGTTAGCCTGCTATGCTAGGTGAGGATCAGTGTTAGAACACGGTTAGCCTGCTATGCTAGGTGAGGATCAGTGTTAGAACACGGTTAGCCTGCTATGCTATAGGTGAGGATCAGTGTTAGAACACGGTTAGCCTGCTATGCTATAGGTGAGGATCAGTGTTAGAACACGGTTAGCCTGCTATGCTATAGGTGAGGATCAGTGTTAGAACATGGTTAGCCTGCTATGCTATAGGTGAGGATCAGTGTTAGAACACGGTTAGCCCGCTATGCTAGGTGAGGATCAGTGTTAGAACACGGTTAGCCTGCTATGCTATAGGTGAGGATCAGTGTTAGAACACGGTTAGCCTGCTATGCTAGGTGAGGATCAGTGTTAGAACACGGTTAGCCTGCTATGCTAGGTGAGGATCAGTATTAGAACATGGTTAGGATCAGTGTTAGAACACGGTTAGCCTGCTATGCTAGGTGAGGATCAGTGTTAGAACACGGTTAGCCTGCTATGCTATAGGTGAGGATCAGTGTTAGAACACGGTTAGCCTGCTATGCTAGGTGAGGATCAGTATTAGAACATGGTTAGGATCAGTGTTAGAACACGGTTAGCCTGCTATGCTAGGTGAGGATCAGTGTTAGAACACGGTTAGCCTGCTATGCTAGGTGAGGATCAGTGTTAGAACACGGTTAGCCTGCTATGCTATAGGTGAGGATCAGTGTTAGAACACGGTTAGCCTGCTATGCTATAGGTGAGGAGGTCAGTGTTAGAACACGGTTAGCCTGCTATGCTAGGTGAGGATCAGTGTTAGAACATGGTTAGGATCAGTGTGACCTGCTATGCTATAGGTGAGGATCAGTGTTAGAACACGGTTAGCCTGCTATGCTAGGTGAGTATCAGTGTGAGAACACGGTTAGCCTGCTATGCTATAGGTGAGGATCAGTGTTAGAACACGGTTAGCCTGCTATGCTAGGTGAGTATCAGTGTGAGAACATGGTTAGCCTGCTATGCTATAGGTGAGGATCAGTATTAGAACACGGTTAGCCTGCTATGCTATAGGTGAGGATCAGTGTTAGAACACGGTTAGCCTGCTATGCTAGGTGAGGATCAGTGTTAGAACACGGTTAGCCTGCTATGCTAGGTGAGGATCAGTGTTAGAACACGGTTAGCCTGCTATGCTAGGTGAGGATCAGTGTTAGAACACGGTTAGGATCAGTGTGAGAACATGGTTAGCCTGCTATGCTATAGGTGAGGATCAGTGTTAGAACACGGTTAGCATGCTATGCTAGGTGAGGATCAGTGTTAGAACACGGTTAGCCTGCTATGCTAGGTGAGGATCAGTGTTAGAACACCGTTAGCCTGCTATGCTAGGTGAGGATCAGTGTTAGAACACGGTTAGCCTGCTATGCTAGGTGAGGATCAGTGTTAGAACATGGTTAGCCTGCTATGCTAGGTGAGGATCAGTGTGAGAACACGGTTAGCCTGCTATGCTATAGGTGAGGATCAGTGTTAGAACACGGTTAGCCTGCTATGCTAGGTGAGGATCAGTGTTAGAAAAAGGTTAGCCTGCTATGCTAGGTGAGGATCAGTGTTAGAACACGGTTAGCCTGCTATGCGAGGTGAGGATCAGTGTTAGAACACGGTTAGCCTGCTATGCTATAGGTGAGGATCAGTGTTAGAACACGGTTAGCCTGCTATGCTATAGGTGAGGATCAGTGTTAGAACACGGTTAGCCTGCTATGCTAGGTGAGGATCAGTGTTAGAACACGGTTAGCCAGCTATGCTAGGTGAGGATCAGTATTAGAACATGGTTAGGATCAGTGTTAGAACACGGTTAGCCTGCTATGCTAGGTGAGGATCAGTGTTAGAACACGGTTAGCCTGCTATGCTATAGGTGAGGATCAGTGTTAGAACACGGTTAGCCTGCTATGCTAGGTGAGGATCAGTATTAGAACATGGTTAGGATCAGTGTTAGAACACGGTTAGCCTGCTATGCTAGGTGAGGATCAGTGTTAGAACACGGTTAGCCTGCTATGCTAGGTGAGGATCAGTGTTAGAACACGGTTAGCCTGCTATGCTAGGTGAGGATCAGTGTTAGAACACGGTTAGCCTGCTATGCTAGGTGAGGATCAGTGTTAGAACACGGTTAGCCTGCTATGCTATAGGTGAGGATCAGTGTTAGAACACGGTTAGCCTGCTATGCTATAGGTGAGGATCAGTGTTAGAACACGGTTAGCCTGCTATGCTAGGTGAGGATCAGTGTTAGAAAAAGGTTAGCCTGCTATGCTACGTGAGGATCAGTGTTAGAACACGGTTAGCCTGCTATGCGAGGTGAGGATCAGTGTTAGAACACGGTTAGCCTGCTATGCTATAGGTGAGGATCAGTGTTAGAACACGGTTAGCCTGCTATGCTATAGGTGAGGATCAGTGTTAGAACACGGTTAGCCTGCTATGCTAGGTGAGGATCAGTGTTAGAACACGGTTAGCCTGCTATGCTAGGTGAGGATCAGTATTAGAACATGGTTAGGATCAGTGTTAGAACACGGTTAGCCTGCTATGCTAGGTGAGGATCAGTGTTAGAACACGGTTAGCCTGCTATGCTATAGGTGAGGATCAGTGTTAGAACACGGTTAGCCTGCTATGCTAGGTGAGGATCAGTATTAGAACATGGTTAGGATCAGTGTTAGAACACGGTTAGCCTGCTATGCTAGGTGAGGATCAGTGTTAGAACACGGTTAGCCTGCTATGCTAGGTGAGGATCAGTGTTAGAACACGGTTAGCCTGCTATGCTAGGTGAGGATCAGTGTTAGAACACGGTTAGCCTGCTATGCTAGGTGAGGATCAGTGTTAGAACACGGTTAGCCTGCTATGCTAGGTGAGGATCAGTGTTAGAACACGGTTAGCCTGCTATGCTATAGGTGAGGATCAGTGTTAGAACATGGTTAGGATCAGTGTGACCTGCTATGCTATAGGTGAGGATCAGTGTTAGAACACGGTTAGCCTGCTATGCTAGGTGAGTATCAGTGTGAGAACACGGTTAGCCTGCTATGCTATAGGTGAGGATCAGTGTTAGAACATGGTTAGGATCAGTGTGAGAACATGGTTAGCCTGCTATGCTATAGGTGAGGATCAGTGTTAGAACATGGTTAGCCTGCTATGCTATAGGTGAGGATCAGTATTAGAACACGGTTAGCCTGCTATGCTATAGGTGAGGATCAGTGTTAGAACACGGTTAGCCTGCTATGCTAGGTGAGGATCAGTGTTAGAACACGGTTAGCCTGCTATGCTAGGTGAGGATCAGTGTTAGAACACGGTTAGCCTGCTATGCTAGGTGAGGATCAGTGTTAGAACACGGTTAGGATCAGTGTGAGAACATGGTTAGCCTGCTATGCTATAGGTGAGGATCAGTGTTAGAACACGGTTAGCATGCTATGCTAGGTGAGGATCAGTGTTAGAACACGGTTAGCCTGCTATGCTAGGTGAGGATCAGTGTTAGAACACCGTTAGCCTGCTATGCTAGGTGAGGATCAGTGTTAGAACACGGTTAGCCTGCTATGCTAGGTGAGGATCAGTGTTAGAACATGGTTAGCCTGCTATGCTAGGTGAGGATCAGTGTGAGAACACGGTTAGCCTGCTATGCTATAGGTGAGGATCAGTGTTAGAACACGGTTAGCCTGCTATGCTATAGGTGAGGATCAGTGTTAGAACACGGTTAGCCTGCTATGCTATAGGTGAGGATCAGTATTAGAACACGGTTAGCCTGCTATGCTATAGGTGAGGATCAGTGTTAGAACACGGTTAGCCTGCTATGCTAGGTGAGGATCAGTGTTAGAACACGGTTAGCCTGCTATGCTAGGTGAGGATCAGTGTTAGAACACGGTTAGGATCAGTGTGAGAACATGGTTAGCCTGCTATGCTATAGGTGAGGATCAGTGTTAGAACACGGTTAGCATGCTATGCTATAGGTGAGGATCAGTGTTAGAACACGGTTAGCCTGCTATGCTATAGGTGAGGATCAGTGTTAGAACACGGTTAGCCTGCTATGCTATAGGTGAGGATCAGTGTTAGAACACGGTTAGCCTGCTATGCTAGGTGAGGATCAGTGTTAGAACACGGTTAGCCTGCTATGCTATAGGTGAGGATCAGTGTTAGAACACGGTTAGCCTGCTATGCTATAGGTGAGGATCAGTGTTAGAACACGGTTAGCCTGCTATGCTAGGTGAGGATCAGTGTTAGAAAAAGGTTAGCCTGCTATGCTAGGTGAGGATCAGTGTTAGAACACGGTTAGCCTGCTATGCGAGGTGAGGATCAGTGTTAGAACACGGTTAGCCTGCTATGCTATAGGTGAGGATCAGTGTTAGAACACGGTTAGCCTGCTATGCTATAGGTGAGGATCAGTGTTAGAACACGGTTAGCCTGCTATGCTAGGTGAGGATCAGTGTTAGAACACGGTTAGCCTGCTATGCTAGGTGAGGATCAGAATTAGAACATGGTTAGGATCAGTGTTAGAACACGGTTAGCCTGCTATGCTAGGTGAGGATCAGTGTTAGAACACGGTTAGCCTGCTATGCTATAGGTGAGGATCAGTGTTAGAACACGGTTAGCCTGCTATGCTAGGTGAGGATCAGTATTAGAACATGGTTAGGATCAGTGTTAGAACACGGTTAGCCTGCTATGCTAGGTGAGGATCAGTGTTAGAACACGGTTAGCCTGCTATGCTAGGTGAGGATCAGTGTTAGAACACGGTTAGCCTGCTATGCTAGGTGAGGATCAGTGTTAGAACACGGTTAGCCTGCTATGCTAGGTGAGGATCAGTGTTAGAACACGGTTAGCCTGCTATGCTAGGTGAGGATCAGTGTTAGAACACGGTTAGCCTGCTATGCTATAGGTGAGGATCAGTGTTAGAACACGGTTAGCCTGCTATGCTATAGGTGAGGATCAGTGTTAGAACACGGTTAGCCTGCTATGCTAGGTGAGGATCAGTGTTAGAACATGGTTAGGATCAGTGTGACCTGCTATGCTATAGGTGAGGATCAGTGTTAGAACACGGTTAGCCTGCTATGCTAGGTGAGTATCAGTGTGAGAACACGGTTAGCCTGCTATGCTATAGGTGAGGATCAGTGTTAGAACATGGTTAGGATCAGTGTGAGAACATGGTTAGCCTGCTATGCTATAGGTGAGGATCAGTGTTAGAACATGGTTAGCCTGCTATGCTATAGGTGAGGATCAGTGTTAGAACACGGTTAGCCTGCTATGCTATAGGTGAGGATCAGTGTTAGAACACGGTTAGCCTGCTATGCTAGGTGAGGATCAGTGTTAGAACACGGTTAGCCTGCTATGCTAGGTGAGGATCAGTGTTAGAACACGGTTAGCCTGCTATGCTAGGTGAGGATCAGTGTTAGAACATGGTTAGCCTGCTATGCTAGGTGAGGATCAGTGTTAGAACATGGTTAGCCTGCTATGCTAGGTGAGGATCAGTGTGAGAACACGGTTAGCCTGCTATGCTATAGGTGAGGATCAGTGTTAGAACACGGTTAGCCTGCTATGCTATAGGTGAGGATCAGTGTTAGAACACGGTTAGCCTGCTATGCTATAGGTGAGGATCAGTATTAGAACACGGTTAGCCTGCTATGCTATAGGTGAGGATCAGTGTTAGAACACGGTTAGCCTGCTATGCTAGGTGAGGATCAGTGTGAGAACATGGTTAGCCTTCTATGCTAGGTGAGGATCAGTGTTAGAACATGGTTAGGATCAGTGTGAGAACATGGTTAGCCTGCTATGCTATAGGTGAGGATCAGTGTTAGAACACGGTTAGCCTGCTATGCTATAGGTGAGGATCAGTGTTAGAACACGGTTAGCCTGCTATGCTAGGTGAGGATCAGTGTGAGAACATGGTTAGCCTTCTATGCTAGGTGAGGATCAGTGTTAGAACATGGTTAGGATCAGTGTGAGAACATGGTTAGCCTGCTATGCTATAGGTGAGGATCAGTGTTAGAACACGGTTAGCCTGCTATGCTATAGGTGAGGATCAGTGTTAGAACACGGTTAGCCTGCTATGCTAGGTGAGGATCAGTGTTAGAACACGGTTAGCCTGCTATGCTATAGGTGAGGATCAGTGTTAGAACACGGTTAGCCTGCTATGCTATAGGTGAGGATCAGTGTTAGAACACGGTTAGCCTGCTATGCTAGGTGAGTATCAGTGTGAGAACACGGTTAGCCTGCTATGCTATAGGTGAGGATCAGTGTTAGAACATGGTTAGGATCAGTGTGAGAACATGGTTAGCCTGCTATGCTATAGGTGAGGATCAGTGTTAGAACACGGTTAGCCTGCTATGCTATAGGTGAGGATCAGTGTTAGAACACGGTTAGCCTGCTATGCTATAGGTGAGGATCAGTGTTAGAACACGGTTAGCCTGCTATGCTATAGGTGAGGATCAGTGTTAGAACACGGTTAGCCTGCTATGCTATAGGTGAGGATCAGTGTTAGAACACGGTTAGCCTGCTATGCTAGGTGAGTATCAGTGTGAGAACACGGTTAGCCTGCTATGCTATAGGTGAGGATCAGTGTTAGAACATGGTTAGGATCAGTGTGAGAACATGGTTAGCCTGCTATGCTATAGGTGAGGATCAGTGTTAGAACACGGTTAGCCTGCTATGCTATAGGTGAGGATCAGTGTTAGAACACGGTTAGCCTGCTATGCTAGGTGAGTATCAGTGTGAGAACACGGTTAGCCTGCTATGCTATAGGTGAGGATCAGTGTTAGAACATGGTTAGGATCAGTGTGAGAACATGGTTAGCCTGCTATGCTATAGGTGAGGATCAGTGTTAGAACATGGTTAGCCTGCTATGCTATAGGTGAGGATCAGTATTAGAACACGGTTAGCCTGCTATGCTATAGGTGAGGATCAGTGTTAGAACACGGTTAGCCTGCTATGCTAGGTGAGGATCAGTGTTAGAACACGGTTAGACTGCTATGCTAGGTGAGGATCAGTGTTAGAACACGGTTAGCCTGCTATGCTATAGGTGAGGATCAGTGTTAGAACATGGTTAGCCTGCTATGCTATAGGTGAGGATCAGTGTTAGAACACGGTTAGCATGCTATGCTATAGGTGAGGATCAGTGTTAGAACACGGTTAGCCTGCTATGCTATAGGTGAGGATCAGTGTTAGAACACGGTTAGCCTGCTATGCTATAGGTGAGGATCAGTGTTAGAACACGGTTAGCCTGCTAAGCTATAGGTGAGGATCAGTGTTAGAACACGGTTAGCCTGCTATGCTATAGGTGAGGATCAGTGTTAGAACACGGTTAGCCTGCTATGCTATAGGTGAGGATCAGTGTTAGAACACGGTTAGCCTGCTATGCTAGGTGAGGATCAGTGTTAGAACACGGTTAGCCTGCTATGCTAGGTGAGGATCAGTGTTAGAACACGGTTAGCCTGCTATGCTATAGGTGAGGATCAGTGTTAGAACACGGTTAGCCTGCTATGCTATAGGTGAGGATCAGTGTTAGAACACGGTTAGCCTGCTATGCTATAGGTGAGGATCAGTGTTAGAACACGGTTAGCCTGCTATGCTATAGGTGAGGATCAGTGTTAGAACACGGTTAGCCTGCTATGCTAGGTGAGTATCAGTGTGAGAACACGGTTAGCCTGCTATGCTATAGGTGAGGATCAGTGTTAGAACATGGTTAGCCTGCTATGCTATAGGTGAGGATCAGTATTAGAACACGGTTAGCCTGCTATGCTATAGGTGAGGATCGGTGTTAGAACACGGTTAGCCTGCTATGCTAGGTGAGGATCAGTGTTAGAACACGGTTAGCCTGCTATGCTAGGTGAGGATCAGTGGTTAGAACACGGTTAGCCTGCTATGCTAGGTGAGGATCAGTGTTAGAACACGGTTAGGATCAGTGTGAGAACATGGTTAGCCTGCTATGCTATAGGTGAGGATCAGTGTTAGAACACGGTTAGCATGCTATGCTATAGGTGAGGATCAGTGTTAGAACACGGTTAGCCTGCTATGCTATAGGTGAGGATCAGTGTTAGAATACGGTTAGCCTGCTATGCTATAGGTGAGGATCAGTGTTAGAACACGGTTAGCCTGCTATGCTAGGTGAGGATCAGTGTTAGAACACGGTTAGCCTGCTATGCTATAGGTGAGGATCAGTGTTAGAACACGGTTAGCCTGCTATGCTATAGGTGAGGATCAGTGTTAGAACACGGTTAGCCTGCTATGCTATAGGTGAGGATCAGTGTTAGAACACGGTTAGCCTGCTATGCTATAGGTGAGGATCAGTGTTAGAACACGGTTAGCCTGCTATGCTAGGTGAGGATCAGTGTTAGAACACGGTTAGCCTGCTATGCTAGGTGAGGATCAGTGTTAGAACACGGTTAGCCTGCTATGCTAGGTGAGGATCAGTGTTAGAACATGGTTAGGATCAGTGTGAGAACATGGTTAGCCTGCTATGCTATAGGTGAGGATCAGTGTTAGAACACGGTTAGCATGCTATGCTATAGGTGAGGATCAGTGTTAGAACACGGTTAGCCTGCTATGCTATAGGTGAGGATCAGTGTTAGAACACGGTTAGCCTGCTATGCTATAGGTGAGGATCAGTGTTAGAACACGGTTAGCCTGCTATGCTATAGGTGAGGATCAGTGTTAGAACACGGTTAGCCTGCTATGCTAGGTGAGGATCAGTGTTAGAACACGGTTAGCCTGCTATGCTATAGGTGAGGATCAGTGTTAGAACACGGTTAGCCTGCTATGCTATAGGTGAGGATCAGTGTTAGAACACGGTTAGCCTGCTATGCTATAGGTGAGGATCAGTGTTAGAACACGGTTAGCCTGCTATGCTATAGGTGAGGATCAGTGTTAGAACACGGTTAGCCTGCTATGCTAGGTGAGTATCAGTGTGAGAACACGGTTAGCCTGCTATGCTATAGGTGAGGATCAGTGTTAGAACATGGTTAGGATCAGTGTGAGAACATGGTTAGCCTGCTATGCTATAGGTGAGGATCAGTGTTAGAACACGGTTAGCATGCTATGCTATAGGTGAGGATCAGTGTTAGAACACGGTTAGCCTGCTATGCTATAGGTGAGGATCAGTGTTAGAACACGGTTAGCCTGCTATGCTAGGTGAGGATCAGTGTGAGAACACGGTTAGCCTGCTATGCTATAGGTGAGGATCAGTGTTAGAACATGGTTAGCCTGCTATGCTATAGGTGAGGATCAGTGTTAGAACACGGTTAGCCTGCTATGCTAGGTGAGGATCAGTGTTAGAACACGGTTAGCCTGCTATGCTAGGTGAGGATCAGTGTAAGAACACCGTTAGCCTGCTATGCTAGGTGAGGATCAGTGTTAGAACACGGTTAGCCTGCTATGCTAGGTGAGGATCAGTGTTAGAACATGGTTAGCCTGCTATGCTAGGTGAGGATCAGTGTGAGAACACGGTTAGCCTGCTATGCTATAGGTGAGGATCAGTGTTAGAACATGGTTAGCCTGCTATGCTAGGTGAGGATCAGTGTTAGAACACGGTTAGCCTGCTATGCTATAGGTGAGGATCAGTGTTAGAACACGGTTAGCCTGCTATGCTATAGGTGAGGATCAGTGTTAGAACACGGTTAGCCTGCTATGCTATAGGTGAGGATCAGTGTTAGAACACGGTTAGCCTGCTATGCTATAGGTGAGGATCAGTGTTAGAACACGGTTAGCCTGCTATGCTAGGTGAGGATCAGTGTTAGAACACGGTTAGCCTGCTATGCTATAGGTGAGGATCAGTGTTAGAACACGGTTAGCCTGCTATGCTAGGTGAGGATCAGTGTTAGAACACGGTTAGCCTGCTATGCTAGGTGAGGATCAGTGTTAGAACACGGTTAGCCTGCTATGCTAGGTGAGTATCAGTGTGAGAACACGGTTAGCCTGCTATGCTATAGGTGAGGATCAGTGTTAGAACATGGTTAGCCTGCTATGCTATAGGTGAGGATCAGTATTAGAACACGGTTAGCCTGCTATGCTATAGGTGAGGATCAGTGTTAGAACACGGTTAGCCTGCTATGCTAGGTGAGGATCAGTGTTAGAACACGGTTAGCCTGCTATGCTAGGTGGGTATCAGTGTGAGAACACGGTTAGCCTGCTATGCTATAGGTGAGGATCAGTGTTAGAACATGGTTAGGATCAGTGTGAGAACATGGTTAGCCTGCTATGCTATAGGTGAGGATCAGTGTTAGAACACGGTTAGCCTGCTATGCTATAGGTGAGGATCAGTGTTAGAACACGGTTAGCCTGCTATGCTAGGTGAGTATCAGTGTGAGAACACGGTTAGCCTGCTATGCTATAGGTGAGGATCAGTGTTAGAACATGGTTAGGATCAGTGTGAGAACATGGTTAGCCTGCTATGCTATAGGTGAGGATCAGTGTTAGAACACGGTTAGCATGCTATGCTATAGGTGAGGATCAGTGTTAGAACACGGTTAGCCTGCTATGCTATAGGTGAGGATGAGTGTTAGAACACGGTTAGCCTGCTATGCTAGGTGAGGATCAGTGTTAGAACACCGTTAGCCTGCTATGCTAGGTGAGGATCAGTGTTAGAACACCGTTAGCCTGCTATGCTAGGTGAGGATCAGTGTTAGAACACGGTTAGCCTGCTATGCTAGGTGAGGATCAGTGTTAGAACATGGTTAGCCTGCTATGCTAGGTGAGGATCAGTGTGAGAACACGGTTAGCCTGCTATGCTATAGGTGAGGATCAGTGTTAGAACATGGTTAGCCTGCTATGCTATAGGTGAGGATCAGTGTTAGAACACGGTTAGCCTGCTATGCTATAGGTGAGGATCAGTGTTAGAACATGGTTAGGATCAGTGTGAGAACATGGTTAGCCTGCTATGCTATAGGTGAGGATCAGTGTTAGAACACGGTTAGCATGCTATGCTATAGGTGAGGATCAGTGTTAGAACACGGTTAGCCTGCTATGCTATAGGTGAGGATCAGTGTTAGAACACGGTTAGCCTGCTATGCTAGGTGAGGATCAGTGTTAGAACACCGTTAGCCTGCTATGCTAGGTGAGGATCAGTGTTAGAACACCGTTAGCCTGCTATGCTAGGTGAGGATCAGTGTTAGAACACGGTTAGCCTGCTATGCTAGGTGAGGATCAGTGTTAGAACATGGTTAGCCTGCTATGCTAGGTGAGGATCAGTGTGAGAACACGGTTAGCCTGCTATGCTATAGGTGAGGATCAGTGTTAGAACATGGTTAGCCTGCTATGCTATAGGTGAGGATCAGTGTTAGAACATGGTTAGCCTGCTATGCTATAGGTGAGGATCAGTGTTAGAACACGGTTAGCCTGCTATGCTAGGTGAGGATCAGTGTTAGAACACGGTTAGCCTGCTATGCTAGGTGAGGATCAGTGTTAGAACACGGTTAGCCTGCTATGCTAGGTGAGGATCAGTGTTAGAACACGGTTAGCCTGCTATGCTAGGTGAGGATCAGTGTTAGAACACGGTTAGCCTGCTATGCTATAGGTGAGGATCAGTGTTAGAACACGGTTAGCATGCTATGCTATAGGTGAGGATCAGTGTTAGAACACGGTTAGCCTGCTATGCTATAGGTGAGGATGAGTGTTAGAACACGGTTAGCCTGCTATGCTAGGTGAGGATCAGTGTTAGAACACCGTTAGCCTGCTATGCTATAGGTGAGGATCAGTGTTAGAACACGGTTAGCCTGCTATGCTATAGGTGAGGATCAGTGTTAGAACACGGTTAGCCTGCTATGCTATAGGTGAGGATGAGTGTTAGAACACGGTTAGCCTGCTATGCTAGGTGAGGATCAGTGTTAGAACACGGTTAGCCTGCTATGCTAGGTGAGTATCAGTGTGAGAACACGGTTAGCCTGCTATGCTATAGGTGAGGATCAGTGTTAGAACATGGTTAGCCTGCTATGCTATAGGTGAGGATCAGTGTTAGAACACGGTTAGCCTGCTATGCTATAGGTGAGGATCAGTGTTAGAACACGGTTAGCCTGCTATGCTAGGTGAGGATCAGTGTTAGAACACGGTTAGCCTGCTATGCTATAGGTGAGGATCAGTGTTAGAACACGGTTAGCCTGCTATGCTATAGGTGAGGATCAGTGTTAGAACACGGTTAGCCTGCTATGCTATAGGTGAGGATGAGTGTTAGAACACGGTTAGCCTGCTATGCTAGGTGAGGATCAGTGTTAGAACACGGTTAGCCTGCTATGCTAGGTGAGTATCAGTGTGAGAACACGGTTAGCCTGCTATGCTATAGGTGAGGATCAGTGTTAGAACATGGTTAGCCTGCTATGCTATAGGTGAGGATCAGTATTAGAACACGGTTAGCCTGCTATGCTATAGGTGAGGATCAGTGTTAGAACACGGTTAGCCTGCTATGCTAGGTGAGGATCAGTGTTAGAACACGGTTAGCCTGCTATGCTAGGTGGGTATCAGTGTGAGAACACGGTTAGCCTGCTATGCTATAGGTGAGGATCAGTGTTAGAACATGGTTAGGATCAGTGTGAGAACATGGTTAGCCTGCTATGCTATAGGTGAGGATCAGTGTTAGAACACGGTTAGCCTGCTATGCTATAGGTGAGGATCAGTGTTAGAACACGGTTAGCCTGCTATGCTAGGTGAGGATCAGTGTTAGAACATGGTTAGGATCAGTGTGAGAACATGGTTAGCCTGCTATGCTATAGGTGAGGATCAGTGTTAGAACACGGTTAGCATGCTATGCTATAGGTGAGGATCAGTGTTAGAACACGGTTAGCCTGCTATGCTATAGGTGAGGATCAGTGTTAGAACACGGTTAGCCTGCTATGCTATAGGTGAGGATCAGTGTTAGAACACGGTTAGCCTGCTATGCTAGGTGAGGATCAGTGTTAGAACACGGTTAGCCTGCTATGCTATAGGTGAGGATCAGTGTTAGAACACGGTTAGCCTGCTATGCTATAGGTGAGGAGCAGTGTGAGAACACTGTTAGCCTGCTATGCTATAGGTGAGGATCAGTGTTAGAACACGGTTAGCCTGCTATGCTAGGTGAGGATCAGTGTTAGAACACGGTTAGCCTGTTATGCTATAGGTGAGGATCAGTGTTTGAACACGGTTAGCCTGCTATGCTATAGGTGAGGATCAGTGTTAGAACACGGTTAGCCTGCTATGCTAGGTGAGGATAGGTGAGGATCAGTGTTAGAACACGGTTAGCCTGCTATGCTATAGGTGAGGATCAGTGTTAGAACACGGTTAGCCTGCTATGCTAGGTGAGGATCAGTGTGAGAACACGGTTAGCCTGCTATGCTATAGGTGAGGATCAGTGTTAGAACACGGTTAGCCTGCTATGCTATAGGTGAGGATCAGTGTGAGAACACGGTTAGCCTGCTATGCTATAGGTGAGGAGCAGTGTGAGAACACTGTTAGCCTGCTATGCTATAGGTGAGGATCAGTGTTAGAACACGGTTAGCCTGCTATGCTAGGTGAGGATCAGTGTTAGAACACGGTTAGCCTGTTATGCTATAGGTGAGGATCAGTGTTTGAACACGGTTAGCCTGCTATGCTATAGGTGAGGATCAGTGTTAGAACACGGTTAGCCTGCTATGCTAGGTGAGGATAGGTGAGGATCAGTGTTAGAACACGGTTAGCCTGCTATGCTATAGGTGAGGATCAGTGTTAGAACACGGTTAGCCTGCTATGCTATAGGTGAGGATCAGTGTGAGAACACGGTTAGCCTGCTATGCTATAGGTGAGGATCAGTGTTAGAACACGGTTAGCCTGCTATGCTATAGGTGAGGATCAGTGTTAGAACACGGTTAGCCTGCTATGCTATAGGTGAGGATCAGTGTGAGAACACGGTTAGCCTGCTATGCTATAGGTGAGGATCAGTGTTAGAACACGGTTAGCCTGCTATGCTATAGGTGAGGATCAGTGTTAGAACACGGTTAGCCTGCTATGCTATAGGTGAGGATCAGTGTTAGAACACGGTTAGCCTGCTATGCTAGGTGAAGATCAGTGTGAGAACACGGTTAGCCTGCTATGCTATAGGTGAGGATCAGTGTTAGAACACGGTTAGCCTGCTATGCTATAGGTGAGGATCAGTGTGAGAACACGGTTAGCCTGCTATGCTATAGGTGAGGATCAGTGTAAGAACACGGTTAGCCTGCTATGCTATAGGTGAGGATCAGTGTTAGAACATGGTTAGCCTGCTATGCTAGGTGAGGATCAGTGTGAGAACACGGTTAGCCTGCTATGCTAGGTGAGGATCAGTGTTAGAACACGGTTAGCCTGCTATGCTATAGGTGAGGATCAGTGTTAGAACACGGTTAGCCTGCTATGCTAGGTGAGGATCAGTGTTAGAACATGGTTAGGATCAATGTGAGAACATGCTTAGCCTGCTATGCTAGGTGAGGATCAGTGTGAGAACACGGTTAGCCTGCTATGCTATAGGTGAGGATCAGTGTTAGAACACGGTTAGCCTGCTATGCTATAGGTGAGGATCAGTGTAAGAACACGGTTAGCCTGCTATGCTATAGGTGAGGATCAGTGTTAGAACATGGTTAGCCTGCTATGCTAGGTGAGGATCAGTGTGAGAACACGGTTAGCCTGCTATGCTAGGTGAGGATCAGTGTTAGAACACGGTTAGCCTGCTATGCTAGGCGAGGATCAGTGTTAGAACACGGTTAGCCTGCTATGCTATAGGTGAGGATCAGTGTTAGAACACGGTTAGCCTGCTATGCTAGGTGAGGATCAGTGTTAGAACATGGTTAGGATCAGTGTGAGAACATGCTTAGCCTGCTATGCTAGGTGAGGATCAGTGTGAGAACACGGTTAGCCTGCTATGCTATAGGTGAGGATCAGTGTTAGAACACGGTTAGCCTGCTATGCTATAGGTGAGGATCAGTGTAAGAACACGGTTAGCCTGCTATGCTATAGGTGAGGATCAGTGTTAGAACATGGTTAGCCTGCTATGTTAGGTGAGGATCAGTGTGAGAACACGGTTAGCCTGCTATGCTAGGTGAGGATCAGTGTTAGAACACGGTTAGCCTGCTATGCTAGGTGAGGATCAGTGTTAGAACATGGTTACGATCAGTGTGAGAACATGCTTAGCCTGCTATGCTAGGTGAGGATCAGTGTGAGAACACGGTTAGCCTGCTATGCTATAGGTGAGGATCAGTGTGAGAACACGGTTAGCCTGCTATGCTATAGGTGAGGATCTGTGTGAGAACACGGTTAGCCTGCTATGCTATAGGTGAGGATCAGTGTGAGAACACGGTTAGCCTGCTATGCTATAGGTGAGGATCTGTGTGAGAACACGGTTAGCTGGCTATGCTATAGGTGAGGGTCGGTGTGAGAACACGGTTAGCCTGCTATGCTATAGGTGAGGATCAGTGTGAGAACACGGTTAGCCTGCTATGCTATAGGTGAGGATCAGTGTGAGAACACGGTTAGCCTGCTATGCTAGGTGAGGATCAGTGTTAGAACACGGTTAGCCTGCTATGCTAGGTGAGGATCAGTGTTAGAACACGGTTAGCCTGCTATGCTAGTTGAGGATCAGAGGGGAACGGCACCTCAGTACCTCCAGGCTCTGATCAGGCCCTACACCCAAACAAGGGCACTGCGTTCATCCACCTCTGGCCTGCTCGCCTCCCTACCACTGAGGAAGTACAGTTCCCGCTCAGCCCAGTCAAAACTGTTCGCTGCTCTGGCCCCCCAATGGTGGAACAAACTCCCTCACAACGCCAGGACAGCGGAGTCAATCACCACCTTCCGGAGACACCTGAAACCCCACCTCTTTAAGGAATACCTAGGATAGGATAAGTAATCCTTCTCACCCCCCTTAAGATTTAGATGCACTATTGTAAAGTGACTGTTCTACTGGATGTCATAAGGTGAATGCGCCGAATTGTAAGTCGCTCTGGATAAGAGCGTCTGCTAAATGACTTAAATGTAAATGTAAATGTAGAACACGGTTAGCCTGCTATGCTAGGTGAGGATCAGTGTTAGAACACGGTTAGCCTGCTATGCTATAGGTGAGGATCAGTGTTAGAACATGGTTAGGATCAGTGTGAGAACACGGTTAGCCTGCTATGCTATAGGTGAGGATCAGTGTTAGAACACGGTTAGCCTGCTATGCTAGGTGAGGATCAGTGTGAGAACACGGTTAGCCTGCTATGCTATAGGTGAGGATCAGTGTTAGAACATGGTTAGGATCAGTGTGAGAACATGGTTAGCCTGCTATGCTATAGGTGAGGATCAGTGTTAGAACACGGTTAGCCTTCTATGCTAGGTGAGGATCAGTGTTAGAACACGGTTAGCCTGCTATGCTAGGTGAGGATCAGTGTTAGAACACGGTTAGCCTGCTATGCTATAGGTGAGGATCAGTGTTAGAACACGGTTAGCCTGCTATGCTATAGGTGAGGATCAGTGTTAGAACACGGTTAGCCTGCTATGCTATAGGTGAGGATCAGTGTTAGAACACGGTTAGCCTGCTATGCTAGGTGAGGATCAGTGTTAGAACACGGTTAGCCTGCTATGCTATAGGTGAGGATCAGTGTTAGAACATGGTTAGGATCAGTGTGAGAACATGGTTAGCCTGCTATGCTATAGGTGAGGATCAGTGTTAGAACACGGTTAGCCTGCTATGCTATAGGTGAGGATCAGTGTTAGAACATGGTTAGGATCAGTGTGAGAACATGGTTAGCCTGCTATGCTATAGGTGAGGATCAGTGTTAGAACACGGTTAGCCTGCTATGCTAGGTGAGGATCAGTGTTAGAACACGGTTAGCCTGCTATGCTATAGGTGAGGATCAGTGTTAGAACACGGTTAGCCTGCTATGCTATAGGTGAGGATCAGTGTGAGAACACGGTTAGCCTGCTATGCTATAGGTGAGGATCAGTGTTAGAACACGGTTAGCCTGCTATGCTATAGGTGAGGATCAGTGTTAGAACACGGTTAGCCTGCTATGCTAGGTGAGGATCAGTGTGAGAACACGGTTAGCCTGCTATGCTATAGGTGAGGATCAGTGTTAGAACACGGTTAGCCTGCTATGCTATAGGTGAGGATCAGTGTGAGAACACGGTTAGCCTGCTATGCTATAGGTGAGGATCAGTGTGAGAACACTGTTAGCCTGCTATGCTATAGGTGAGGATCAGTGTTAGAACACGGTTAGCCTGCTATGCTATAGGTGAGGATCAGTGTAAGAACACGGTTAGCCTGCTATGCTATAGGTGAGGATCAGTGTTAGAACACGGTTAGCCTGCTATGCTAGGTGAGGATCAGTGTGAGAACACGGTTAGCCTGCTATGCTAGGTGAGGATCAGTGTTAGAACACGGTTAGCCTGCTATGCTAGGTGAGGATCAGTGTTAGAACACGGTTAGCCTGCTATGCTATAGGTGAGGATCAGTGTTAGAACACGGTTAGCCTGCTATGCTATAGGTGAGGATCAGTGTTAGAACACGGTTAGCCTGCTATGCTAGGTGAGGATCAGTGTTAGAACACGGTTAGCCTGCTATGCTATAGGTGAGGATCAGTGTTAGAACACGGTTAGCCTGCTATGCTAGGTGAGGATCAGTGTTAGAACATGGTTAGGATCAGTGTGAGAACATGCTTAGCCTGCTATGATAGGTGAGGATCAGTGTGAGAACACGGTTAGCCTGCTATGCTATAGGTGAGGATCAGTGTTAGAACACGGTTAGCCTGCTATGCTAGGTGAGGATCAGTGTGAGAACACGGTTAGCCTGCTATGCTAGGTGAGGATCAGTGTTAGAACACGGTTAGCCTGCTATGCTAGGTGAGGATCAGTGTTAGAACACGGTTAGCCTGCTATGCTATAGGTGAGGATCAGTGTTAGAACACGGTTAGCCTGCTATGCTATAGGTGAGGATCAGTGTTAGAACACGGTTAGCCTGCTATGCTAGGTGAGGATCAGTGTTAGAACACGGTTAGCCTGCTATGCTATAGGTGAGGATCAGTGTTAGAACACGGTTAGCCTGCTATGCTAGGTGAGGATCAGTGTTAGAACATGGTTAGGATCAGTGTGAGAACATGCTTAGCCTGCTATGCTAGGTGAGGATCAGTGTGAGAACACGGTTAGCCTGCTATGCTATAGGTGAGGATCAGTGTGAGAACACGGTTAGCCTGCTATGCTATAGGTGAGGATCTGTGTGAGAACACGGTTAGCCTGCTATGCTATAGGTGAGGATCAGTGTGAGAACACGGTTAGCCTGCTATGCTATAGGTGAGGATCTGTGTGAGAACACGGTTAGCCTGCTATGCTATAGGTGAGGATCGGTGTGAGAACACGGTTAGCCTGCTATGCTATAGGTGAGGATCAGTGTGAGAATACGGTTAGCCTGCTATGCTAGGTGAGGATCAGTGTTAGAACACGGTTAGCCTGCTATGCTAGGTGAGGATCAGTGTGAGAACACGGTTAGCCTGCTATGCTATAGGTGAGGATCAGTGTGAGAACACGGGTTAGCCTGCTATGCTGTAGGTGAGGATCAGTGTGAGAACACGGGTTAGCCTACCCATCCCTTCCTTAGATGCCATAGATTACTTTACACAGTCAATATGAGTTGACTTACCATTTGGCCAAAAGCCCTTTCTCACCAAGTCCGTTATTTTGCCGCAATAATATGGACAAAAAAATAAATAAATACGAGCACACGTTTTGTTTCATGACGCTGTTCACACAATATTGCGAAATATCACCCTGTCTCGCAATCCATCAATTATTTATTTGGAACAGGTTAGATTTTTTTGCGTTGTATTGCATGCGCACCCTCCACTGACAGGCCGCACCCTCCACTGACAGGCCGCACCCTCCACTGACAGGCCGCACCCTCCACTGACAGGCCGCACCCTCCACTGACAGGCCGCACCCTCCACTGACAGGCCGCACCCTCCACTGACAGGCCGCACCCTCCACTGACAGACCGCACCTTGCACTGACAGACCGCACCCTCCACTGACAGGCCGCCCCCTCCACTGACAGGCCGCCCCCTCCACTGACAGGCCGCCCCTCCACTGACAGGCCGCACCCTCCACTGACAGGCCGCCCCCTCCACTGACAGGCCGCACCCTCCACTGACAGGCCGCACCCTCCACTGACAGGCCGCACCCTCCACTGACAGGCCGCCCCCTCCACTGACAGGCCGCCCCCTCCACTGACAGGCCGCCCCCTCCACTGACAGGCCGCCCCTCCACTGACAGGCCGCACCCTCCACTGACAGGCCGCACCCTCCACTGACAGGCCGCACCCTCCACTGACAGGCCGCACCCTCCACTGACAGGCCGCACCCTCCACTGACAGGCCGCACCCTCCACTGACAGGCCGCACCCTCCACTGACAGGCCACACCCTCCACAGGTTCCTCTGTAAAAAGGGTTCTCCATGGAACCCAAGAGAGTTCTACCTGGAACCAAAAGGGTTCTTCTAAGGGTTCTCCTATGGGGACGGACAGAGAACCCTTTTAGGTATCACATTTTTTCTAACAGTCTAGGCTACAGTGAAGAAGACAGAGATATGTTAGAAGTTAGACGTTAATTAATATATATGAATGAACCATTCGTATAGCCTACATATTAAGGTATACATTACAGGCCTGATTAAGTTAATTTAGGCCTAGATCCCCTTGGCTATAGGCAACCCTAAAAGACAGAGACCCTAAAAGACAGAGACCCAGAAAGACCCTAAAAGACAGAGACCCTAAAAGACAGAGACCCTAAAAGACAGAGACCCAGAAAGACCCTAAAAGACAGAGACCCTAAAAGACAGAGACCCTCAAAGACAGAGACCCTAAAAGACAGAGACCCTAAAAGACAGAGACCCTTAAAGACAGAGACCCTTAAAGACAGAGACCCTTAAAGACAGAGACCCTTAAAGACAGAGACCCTTAAAGACAGAGACCCTTAAAGACAGAGACCCAGACAGAGACCCTAAAAGACAGAGACCCAGACAGAGACCCTAAAAGACAGAGACCCTAAAAGACAGAGACCCTAAAAGACAGAGACCCATAAAGACAGAGAACCAGACAGAGACCCAGACAGAGACCCTAAAAGACAGAGACCCATAAAGACAGAGACCCATAAAGACAGAGACCCTAAAAGACAGAGACCCATAAAGACAGAGAACCAGACAGAGACACTAAAAGACAGAGACCCTAAAAGACAGAGACCCTAAAAGACAGAGACCCTTAAAGACAGAGACCTATAAAGACAGAGACCCAGACAGAGACCCTAAAAGACAGAGACTCTAAAAGACAGAGACCCTAAAAGACAGAGACCCATAAAGACAGAGACCCTAAAAGACAGAGACCCTAAAAGACAGAGACCCAGACAGAGACCCAGACAGAGACCCAGACAGAGACCCAGACAGAGACCCAGACAGAGACCCATAAAGACAGAGACCCTAAAAGACAGAGACCCTAAAAGAAAGAGACCCAGACAGAGACCCAGACAGAGACCCTAAAAGACAGAGACCCAGACAGAGACCCTAAAAGACAGAGACCCTAAAAGACAGAGACCCTAAAAGACAGAGACCCTAAAAGACAGAGACCCATAAAGACAGAGACCCTAAAAGACAGAGACCCTAAAAGACAGAGACCCATAAAGACAGAGAACCAGACAGAGACCCTAAAAGACAGAGACCCTTAAAGACAGAGACCCTAAAAGACAGAGACCCATAAAGACAGAGAACCAGACAGAGACCCTAAAAGACAGAGACCCTTAAAGACAGAGACCCTTAAAGACAGAGACCTATAAAGACAGAGACCTATAAAGACAGAGACCTATAAAGACAGAGACTCTTTTCAATAGATTGTTGCACATATTTAGATAACGCCCTCAAATTAAAATGTTGGTCTGACAAGGTATAACATCTGTCATTCTGCCCCTGAACAAGGCAGTTAACCCACTGTTCCCCTGAACAAGGCAGTTAACCCACTGTTCCCCTGAACAAGGCAGTTAACCCACTGTTCCCCTGAACAAGGCAGTTAACCCACTGTTCCCCTGAACAAGGCAGTTAACCCACTGTTCCCCTGAACAAGGCAGTTAACCCACTGTTCCCTGAACAAGGCAGTTAACCCACTGTTCCCCTGAACAAGGCAGTTAACCCACTGTTCCCCTGAACAAGGCAGTTAACCCACTGTTCCCCTGAACAAGGCAGTTAACCCACTGTTCCCCTGAACAAGGCAGTTAACCCACTGTTCCCCTGAACAAGGCAGTTAACCCACTGTTCCCCTGAGCAAGGCAGTTAACCCACTGTTCCCCTGAACAAGGCAGTTAACCCACTGTTCCCCTGAACAAGGCAGTTAACCCACTGTTCCCCTGAGCAAGGCAGTTAACCCACTGTTCCCCTGAACAAGGCAGTTAACCCACTGTTCCCCTGAACAAGGCAGTTAACCCACTGTTCCCCTGAGCAAGGCAGTTAACCCACTGTTCCCCTGAGCAAGGCAGTTAACCCACTGTTCCCCTGAACAAGGCAGTTAACCCACTGTTCCCCTGAACAAGGCAGTTTAACCCACTGTTCCCCTGAACAAGGCAGTTCACCCACTGTTCCCCTGAACAAGGCAGTTCACCCACTGTTCCCCTGAACAAGGCAGTTAAACCCACTGTTCCCCTGAACAAGGCAGTTAACCCACTGTTCCCATGTAGGTCATCATTGTAAATAAGAATTTGTTCGTAAAAACAGCTGCTCATTAGGCTATGGACAGGTTGTGTGTGTGTGTGTGTGTGTGTGTGTGTGTGTGTGTATCTATTTTCTAACAGTTGTCAATGTCATCTTCATATATCCTATAGATATCACAGCTGTCTAAAATCTTCCCATTAAAACTTTCCTCATCAATTTATATGACATGTAGCATTATCTTATAACATAGACCCAGTTCTTTTGATTTCTCACAGAAAGGATTTGAAGCTAAAGACAGTTTTTTAATACTGTTTTTGTGTTTGTTGAGATAGGAGAAATGTGATTTGCTTATGTGTCCTGAGTGGGATAAGATGCAGGCAGCTTTGATGAAAGGGTCCTATTAGATGGGTGGGTGTGCTGGTTAACCATGTTCATTCAGAAAGTTACTGTCTGTGTAACAGTAGAACTTTAGACCGTCCCCTCGCCCATACCCGGGCGCGAACCAGGGACCCTCTGCACACATAAAACAACAGTCACCCACTTCAAGGTCTCATCACCGATTGAAACGCTATTTAGCGCCGCACCACCGCTAACTAAGCTAGCCCGTTTCACATCCGTTACATCTGGACTTCATCTCTGTAATCAGATATAGAGAAAACGGCAGGCAGAAAATAAAGGGTCCGCACATGTGCTAGGAATCACTACGGGTGTCAGTTCTGCGTTTCCTCTCATTAAATGGTATGAAAACCGAATGAAGCGTAACCGAGCTCCTTTCGTGATTGATACTATAGGATGAAAAGCCCATCCTCATGTTTTCAGTAGCATATTTTTTTTTTTACAGTGCTATATGATTTCTCTCTCATTAATTCGTCCTCTCTAGCCACGTTGAACAGCATATCGCCACTGAGAATGACTGTAGCAGTGTGGGTGACGTTATGTGCATTTTGCAGAAAAGTAGAGGGGAAAAACACATTGCTTTTGAGGTGAATGTTTTTTTTTACTGCGTGAATGGTTATTTACTGCGTGAAAAAAAGGAATCTGTATTTTTTCATAATTCGGACAAAAAGATTGCAACACAGTTGGTGAGAAAAGGTTTTTACTCGGTTTGAGGCAGACCTAATATATAACTGGGTTTGGGGCAGACCTAATATATAACTGGGTTTGGGGCAGACCTAATATATAACTGGGTTTGAGGCAGACCTAATATATAACTGGGTTTGGGGCAGACCTAATATATAACTGGGTTTGGGGCAGACCTAATATATAACTGGGTTTGAGGCAGACCTAATATATAACTGGGTTTGGGGCAGACCTAATATATAACTGGGTTTGGGGCAGACCTAATATATAACTGGGTTTGGGGCAGACCTAATATATAACTGGGTTTGAGGCAGACCTAATATATAACTGGGTTTGAGGCAGACCTAATATTTAACTGGGTTTGGGGCAGACCTAATATATAACTGGGTTTGGGGCAGACCTAATATATAACTGGGTTTGAGGCAGACCTAATATATAACTGGGTTTGGGGCAGACCTAATATATAACTGGGTTTGGGGCAGACCTAATATATAACTGGGTTTGAGGCAGACCTAATATATAACTGGGTTTGGGGCAGACCTAATATATAACTGGGTTTGGGGCAGACCTAATATATAACTGGGTTTGGGGCAGACCTAATATATAACTGGGTTTGAGGCAGACCTAATATATAACTGGGTTTGAGGCAGACCTAATATTTAACTGGGTTTGGGGCAGACCTAATATATAACTGGGTTTGGGGCAGACCTAATATATAACTGGGTTTGAGGCAGACCTAATATATAACTGGGTTTGGGGCAGACCTAATATATAACTGGGTTTGGGGCAGACCTAATATATAACTGGGTTTGGGGCAGACCTAATATATAACTGGGTTTGAGGCAGACCTAATATATAACTGGGTTTGGGGCAGACCTAATATATAACTGGGTTTGGGGCAGACCTAATATATAACTGGGTTTGAGGCAGACCTAATATATAACTGGGTTTGGGGCAGACCTAATATATAACTGGGTTTGGGGCAGACCTAATATATAACTGGGTTTGGGGCAGACCTAATATATAACTGGGTTTGAGGCAGACCTAATATATAACTGGGTTTGGGGCAGACCTAATATATAACTGGGTTTGGGGCAGACCTAATATATAACTGGGTTTGAGGCAGACCTAATATATAACTGGGTTTGAGGCAGACCTAATATATAACTGGGTTTGAGGCAGACCTAATATTTAACTGGGTTTGGGGCAGACCTAATATATAACTGGGTTTGGGGCAGACCTAATATATAACTGGGTTTGAGGCAGACCTAATATATAACTGGGTTTGGGGCAGACCTAATATATAACTGGGTTTGGGGCAGACCTAATATATAACTGGGTTTGGGGCAGACCTAATATATAACTGGGTTTGGGGCAGACCTAATATATAACTGGGTTTGGGGCAGACCTAATATATAACTGGGTTTGAGGCAGACCTAATATATAACTGGGTTTGGGGCAGACCTAATATATAACTGGGTTTGAGGCAGACCTAATATATAACTGGGTTTGGGGCAGACCTAATATATAACTGGGTTTGGGGCAGACCTAATATATAACTGGGTTTGGGGCAGACCTAATATATAACTGGGTTTGAGGCAGACCTAATATATAACTGGGTTTGAGGTTTGACCTAATATATAACTGGGTTTGAGGGCAGACCTTATATAACTGGGTTTGGGGCAGACCTAATATATAACTGGGTTTGGGGCAGACCTAATATATAACTGGGTTTGGGGCAGACCTAATATATAACTGGGTTTGGGGCAGACCTAATATATAACTGGGTTTGGGGCAGACCTAATATATAACTGGGTTTGAGGCAGACCTAATATATAACTGGGTTTGGGCAGACCTAATATATAACTGGGTTTGGGGCAGACCTAATATATAACTGGGTTTGGGGCAGACCTAATATATAACTGGGTTTGAGGCAGACCTAATATATAACTGGGTTTGGGGCAGACCTAATATATAACTGGGTTTGGGGCAGACCTAATATATAACTGGGTTTGAGGCAGACCTAATATATAACTGGGTTTGGGGCAGACCTAATATATAACTGGGTTTGGCAGACCTAATATATAACTGGGTTTGAGGCAGACCTAATATATAACTGGGTTTGGGGCAGACCTAATATATAACTGGGTTTGGGCAGACCTAATATATAACTGGGTTTGAGGCAGACCTAATATATAACTGGGTTTGGGCAGACCTAATATATAACTGGGTTTGGGGCAGACCTAATATATAACTGGGTTTGGGGCAGACCTAATATATAACTGGGTTTGGGGCAGACCTAATATATAACTGGGTTTGGGGCAGACCTAATATATAACTGGGTTTGAGGCAGACCTAATATATAACTGGGTTTGAGGCAGACCTAATATATAACTGGGTTTGGGGCAGACCTAATATATAACTGGGTTTGAGGCAGACCTAATATATAACTGGGTTTGAGGCAGACCTAATATATAACTGGGTTTGGGGCAGACCTAATATATAACTGGGTTTGAGGCAGACCTAATATATAACTGGGTTTGGGGCAGACCTAATATATAACTGGGTTTGGGGCAGACCTAATATATAACTGGGTTTGAGGCAGACCTAATATATAACTGGGTTTGGGGCAGACCTAATATATAACTGGGTTTGAGGCAGACCTAATATATAACTGGGTTTGAGGCAGACCTAATATATAACTGGGTTTGAGGCAGACCTAATATATAACTGGGTTTGGGGCAGACCTAATATATAACTGGGTTTGGGGCAGACATAATATTTTATTGTGTCTATGTTGCAAACTAGTAGAAGACTATTCCATTTCCTTATTATCATTCTTGTTGATAAGGGAACTCAAACTAAAATATGTTTTAACTTAACTTTTTTTTTTTTAAGTTTTCAAATATTTTACTCATAAAGCAGAACTCTTCTGTTCCCAAAACATTTGAATATTTAAATTTTTGAGGAGCTGGAAACTAAGAGTTTTTCTAATTAGGAAGATTTGTGGTAGTCCTCTCTTCTCCTTGGTATGGTTAAGATAAGAGTTGTAAAAGGTCATGGGGCGAGCACCATGTGCTCTCTCACTGAACAAGAGAAGGAAAGAGGAAGATTCACAAGCAGATAAAAGACAAGAAGGAGATTTAAAGGAGTAAAGAGAAACCTGATACAGACACTAGAGGACAGTATAAAGAACATAGATACATCGATATATATATATAGATATATATGTGTGTGAGAGAAAACAAAATCTGAAAGGTAATTTTAATTTTCTTTTCTTCTTTTCCTTCATCATCTCTTCATCATTAGTTGACCTGGCTGGTGGCTGTACGTGAATCCTCTTCGGATACTGTCCAGGCTAAAGTTCAAAGGTCATAGTCCGAGAATTCAAATCAATCAATCCATCAGGACAGCCTTTTGTCAATTCAGTTCAAAGAGCAGGGAGAGGCAAGGTTGCGAGGGTGACATGCAAGTTAGTGCAAAGGACAGGGTTGGTAGGACAGTCAGATAGGTAGGGATGTGGTCCAGGCCCCAAGTCCCAGACTACAGTTACATTTAGCTACAGCAGGTTTTTCAGCGTTGAAAGAGATTATTTATTTTTTAAACCCCAAACGAACGAGTTGTGTTCAGTTGTTTCCTTCAGAATCTTCCTCTTCTCTGTGAGGTTATTTGGAGGTCAAGGGTTAACAATGGGGGGTGATCTGCTGGTTACCTAGAGGACGGGCTACTGCACTCGGAGGCGGGGCAACAGAACTGATGGGCGATGTCATCGTCTTCATCATCTCTGAGAGAAAGACAGGGCATGGTAACATGATTAGAGAGAGAGACAGGGCATGGTAACATGAGTAGAGAGAGAGACAGGGCATGGTAACATGAGTAGAGAGAGAGAGACAGGGCATGGTAACATGAGTAGAGAGAGAGAGACAGGGCATGGTAACATGTGTAGAGAGAGAGACAGGGCATGGTAACATGAGTAGAGAGAGAGAGACAGGGCATGGTAACATGAGTAGAGACAGAGACAGGGCATGGTAACATGAGTAGAGAGAGAGACAGGGCATGGTAACATGAGTAGAGAGAGAGACAGGGCATGGTAACATGAGTAGAGAGAGAGACAGGGCATGGTAACATGAGTAGAGAGAGACAGGGCATGGTAACATGAGTAGAGAGAGAGACAGGGCATGGTAACATGAGTAGAGAGAGAGACAGGGCATGGTAACATGAGTAGAGAGAGAGACAGGGCATGGTAACATGAGTAGAGAGAGAGACAGGGCATGGTAACATGAGTAGAGAGAGAGACAGGGCATGGTAACATGAGTAGAGACAGAGACAGGGCATGGTAACATGAGTAGAGAGAGAGACAGGGCATGGTAACATGAGTAGAGAGAGAGACAGGGCATGGTAACATGAGTAGAGAGAGAGAGACAGGGCATGGTAACATGAGTAGAGAGAGACATGGTAACATGAGTAGAGAGAGACAGGGCATGGTAACATGAGTAGAGAGAGACAGGGCATGGAGTAGAGAGAGACAGGGCATGGTAACAGGGCATGGTAACATGAGTAGAGAGATGAGACAGGGCATGGTAACATGAGTAGAGAGAGAGACAGGGCATGGTAACATGAGTAGAGAGAGAGAGACAGGGCATGGTAACATGAGTAGAGAGAGAGACAGGGCATGGTAACATGAGTAGAGAGAGAGAGACAGGGCATGGTAACATGAGTAGAGAGAGAGACAGGGCATGACATGGGCAGGGCATGGTAACATGAGTAGAGAGAGAGAGACAGGGCATGGTAACATGAGTAGAGAGAGAGAGACAGGGCATGGTAACATGAGTAGAGAGAGAGACAGGGCATGGTAACATGAGTAGAGAGAGAGAGACAGGGCATGGTAACATGAGTAGAGAGAGAGAGACAGGGCATGGTAACATGAGTAGAGAGAGAGAGACAGGGCATGGTAACATGAGTAGAGAGAGAGAGACAGGGCATGGTAACATGAGTAGAGAGAGACAGGGCATGGTAACATGAGTAGAGAGACAGAGACAGGGCATGGTAACATGAGTAGAGAGAGAGACAGGGCATGGTAACATGAGTAGAGAGAGAGAGACAGGGCATGGTAACATGAGTAGAGAGAGAGAGACAGGGCATGGTAACATGAGTAGAGAGAGAGACAGGGCATGGTAACATGAGTAGAGAGAGAGAGACAGGGCATGGTAACATGAGTAGACAGGGCATGGTAACATGAGACAGGGCATGGTAACATGAGTAGAGACAGAGACAGGGCATGGTAACATGAGTAGAGACAGAGACAGGGCATGGTAACATGAGTAGAGAGAGAGACAGGGCATGGTAACATGAGTAGAGACAGGGCATGGTAACATGAGTAGAGAGAGAGAGACAGGGCATGGTAACATGAATAGAGAGAGACAGGGCATGGTAACATGAGTAGAGAGAGACAGGGCATGGTAACATGTGTAGAGAGACAGAGAGACAGGGCATGGTAACATGAGTAGAGAGAGAGACAGGGCATGGTAACATGAGTAGAGAGACAGAGACAGGCCATGGTAGTGTAGAGAGACAGAGACAGACCGATGTTGAGACAGAAGCAAAGGGACCGGGAACACAAGCAGAGTGAGAGAAGAAGAAAGAAGAAAGAAGAGAAGAAATCAAATAAAATAACCTCTAGTGTTATAACAATAGTTGACCACTAGATGTCAGGCTTGCAGCATGGAGAACAGTCTAAACTACAGCTACAGTAACATGTATAATACTACAGTAACATGTATACTACTACAGTAACATGTATACTACTACTACAGTAACATGTATACTACTACAGTAACATGTATAATACTACTACAGTAACATGTATAATACTACTACAGTAACATGTATAATACTACTACAGTAACATGTATAATACTACTACAGTAACATGTATAATACTACTACAGTAACATGTATAATACTACAGTAACATGTATAATACTACTACAGTAACATGTATAATACTACTACAGTAACATGTATACTACTACAGTAACATTTCCGGTTCTGGGTTGGAGCGAGCGGTCGCATTCGCACTTCGCTCTGCAGGAGACTCTGCTAGCTAGCCAACAGCTAACAGCTAACAGCTAGCCAACGTCACCACACGTCTACTGATTCGAATTCAATCACCGGTCAGATAGTATCACATTTTCATTTCATTTCATTACAGTACAACGGTTTGATTTGTTTGATCGTAGCTAGCTACATAGCTACCGTCTTTGTTTCAAAGATAATTGTGTAGTCTAGAGCGATTTCCTAGGTTAGCTAGCCAGCTATTGTCGTTCTTTTAACGCAACGTAACGTAAACAACACTGCTAGCTAGCCAGCTAGCCCCCGAATAGTAGCACTGTAGAAACTATTACACTCAACGGAACGACTTGATTAGTGTAGTGTCAACAACGCAGCTACTGCCAGCTAGCCTACTTTAGCAGTACTGTATCATTTTAATCATTTTAGTCAATAAGATTCTTGCTACGTAAGCTTAACTTTCTGAACATTCGAGACGTGTAGTCCACTTGTCATTCCAATCTCCTTGCATTAGCGTAGCCTTTTATGTAGCCTGTCAACTATGTGTCTGTCTATCCCTGTTCTCTCCTCTCTGCACAGACCATACAAACGCTCCACACCGCGTGGCCGCGTCCACCCTAATCTGGTGGTCCCAGCGCGTACGACCCACGTGGAGTTCCAGGTCTCCGGTAGCCTCTGGAACTGCCGATCTGCGGCCAACAAGGCAGAGTTCATCTCAGCCTATGCCTCCCTCCAGTCCCTTGACTTCTTGGCACTGACGGAAACATGGATCACCACAGATAACACTGCTACTCCTACTGCTCTCTCCTCGTCCGCCCACGTGTTCTCGCACACCCCGAGAGCTTCTGGTCAGCGGGGTGGTGGCACCGGGATCCTCATCTCTCCCAAGTGGTCTTTCTCTCTTTCTCCCCTTACCCATCTGTCTATCGCCTCCTTTGAATTCCATGCTGTCACAGTTACCAGCCCTTTCAAGCTTAACATCCTTATCATTTATCGCCCTCCAGGTTCCCTCGGAGAGTTCATCAATGAGCTTGATGCCTTGATAAGCTCCTTTCCTGAGGACGGCTCACCTCTCACAGTTCTGGGCGACTTTAACCTCCCCACGTCTACCTTTGACTCATTCCTCTCTGCCTCCTTCTTTCCACTCCTCTCCTCTTTTGACCTCACCCTCTCACCTTCCCCCCTACTCACAAGGCAGGCAATACGCTTGACCTCATCTTTACTAGATGCTGTTCTTCCACTAACCTCATTGCAACTCGCCTCCAAGTCTCCGACCACTACCTTGTATCCTTTTCCCTCTCGCTCTCATCCAACACTTCCCACACTGCCCCTACTCGGATGGTATCGCGCCGTCCCAACCTTCGCTCTCTCTCCCCCCGCTACTCTCTCCTCTTCCATCCTATCATCTCTTCCCTCTGCTCAAACTTTCTCCAACCTATCTCCTGATTCTGCCTCCTCAACCCTCCTCTCCTCCCTTACTGCATCCTTTGACTCTCTATGTCCCCTATCCTCCAGGCCGGCTCGGTCCTCCCCTCCCGCTCCGTGGCTCGACGACTCATTGCGAGCTCACAGAACAGGGCTCCGGGCAGCCGAGCGGAAATGGAGGAAAACTCGCCTCCCTGCGGACCTGGCATCCTTTCACTCCCTCCTCTCTACATTTTCCTCCTCTGTCTCTGCTGCTAAAGCCACTTTCTACCATTCTAAATTCCAAGCATCTGCCTCTAACCCTAGGAAGCTCTTTGCCACCTTCTCCTCCCTCCTGAATCCCCCCTCCCTCTCTGCAGATGACTTCGTCAACCATTTTGAAAAGAAGGTTGACGACATCCGATCCTCGTTTGCTAAGTCAAACGACACCGCTGGTTCTGCTCACACTGCCCTACCCTATGCTCTGACCTCTTTCTCCCCTCTCTCTCCAGATGAAATCTCGCGTCTTGTGACGGCCGGCCGCCCAACAACCTGCCCGCTTGACCCTATCCCCTCCTCTCTTCTCCAGACCATTTCCGGAGACCTTCTCCCTTACCTCACCTCGCTCATCAACTCATCCCTGACCGCTGGCTACGTCCCTCCCATCTTCAAGAGAGCGAGAGTTGCACCCCTTCTGAAAAAACCTACACTCGATCCCTCCGATGTCAACAACTACAGACCAGTATCCCTTCTCTCTTTTCTCTCCAAAACTCTTGAGCGTGCCGTCCTTGGCCAGCTCTACCGCTATCTCTCTCAGAATGACCTTCTTGATCCAAATCAGTCAGGTTTCAAGACTAGTCATTCAACTGAGACTGCTCTTCTCTGTATCACGGAGGCGCTCCGCACTGCTAAAGCTAACTCTCTCTCCTCTGCTCTCATCCTTCTAGACCTATCGGCTGCCTTCGATACTGTGAACCATCAGATCCTCCTCTCCACCCTCTCCGAGTTGGGCATCTCCGGCGCGGCCCACGCTTGGATTGCGTCCTACCTGACAGGTCGCTCCTACCAGGTGGCGTGGCGAGAATCTGTCTCCTCACCACGCGCTCTCACCACTGGTGTCCCCCAGGGCTCTGTTCTAGGCCCTCTCTTATTCTCGCTATACACCAAGTCACTTGGCTCTGTCATAACCTCACATGGTCTCTCCTATCATTGCTATGCAGACGACACACAATTAATCTTCTCCTTTCCCCCTTCTGATGACCAGGTGGCGAATCGCATCTCTGCATGTCTGGCAGACATATCAGTGTGGATGACGGATAACCACCTCAAGCTGAACCTCAGCAAGACGGAGCTCCTCTTCCTCCCGGGGAAGGACTGCCCGTTCCATGATCTCGCCATCACGGTTGACAACTCCATTGTGTCCTCCTCCCAGAGCGCTAAGAACCTTGGCGTGATCCTGGACAACACCCTGACGTTCTCAACTAACATCAAGGCGGTGTCCCGTTCCTGTAGGTTCATGCTCTACAACATCCGCAGAGTACGACCCTGCCTCACACAGGAAGCGGCGCAGGTCCTAATCCAGGCACTTGTCATCTCCCGTCTTGATTACTGCAACTCGCTGTTGGCTGGGCTCCCTGCCTGTGCCATTAAACCCCTACAACTCATCCAGAACGCCGCAGCCCGTCTGGTGTTCAACCTTCCCAAGTTCTCTCACGTCACCCCGCTCCTCCGCTCTCTCCACTGGCTTCCAGTTGAAGCTCGCATCCGCTACAAGACCATGGTGCTTGCCTACGGAGCTGTGAGGGGAACGGCACCTCAGTACCTCCAGGCTCTGATCAGGCCCTACACCCAAACAAGGGCACTGCGTTCATCCACCTCTGGCCTGCTCGCCTCCCTACCACTGAGGAAGTACAGTTCCCGCTCAGCCCAGTCAAAACTGTTCGCTGCTCTGGCCCCCAATGGTGGAACAAACTCCCTCACGACGCCAGGACAGCGGAGTCAATCACCACCTTCCGGAGACACCTGAAACCCCACCTCTTCAAGGAATACCTAGGATAGGGTAAGTAAGGGTAAGTAATCCTTCTCACCCCCCTTCTCCCCCAAAAATGCAAATTTGATTTAGATGCAAGTGACTTGTTCCACTGGATGTCATAAGGTGAATGCACCAATTTGTAAGTCGCTCTGGATAAGAGCGTCATGTATAATACTACTACAGCTAAATGACTTAAATGTAAATGTAAATGTAACATGTATACTACTACTACAGTAACATGTATACTACTACTACAGTAACATGTATACTACTACAGTAACATGTATAATACTACTACAGTAACATGTATAATACTACTACAGTAACATGTATACTACTACAGTAACATGTATAATACTACTACAGTAACATGTATAATACTACTACAGTAACATGTATAATACTACTACAGTAACATGTATAATACTACTACAGTAACATGTATACTACTACAGTAACATGTATAATACTACTACAGTAACATGTATACTACTACTACAGTAACATGTATACTACTACAGTAACATGTATACTACTACAGTAACATGTATAATACTACAGTAACATGTATAATACTACAGTAACATGTATAATACTACAGTAACATGTATAATACTACTACAGTAACATGTATAATACTACTACAGTAACATGTATACTACTACAGTAACATGTATAATACTACTACAGTAACATGTATAATACTACTACAGTAACATGTATACTACTACAGTAACATGTATAATACTACTACAGTAACATGTATAATACTACTACAGTAACATGTATAATACTACTACAGTAACATGTATAATACTACAGTAACATGTATAATACTACAGTAACATGTATAATACTACAGTAACATGTATAATACTACTACAGTAACATGTATAATACTACAGTAACATGTATAATACTACAGTAACATGTATACTACTACAGTAACATGTATACTACTACAGTAACATGTATAATACTACTACAGTAACATGTATAATACTACAGTAACATGTATAATACTACTACAGTAACATGTATAATACTACTACAGTAACATGTATAATACTACTACAGTAACATGTATAATACTACTACAGTAACATGTATACTACTACTACAGTAACATGTATACTACTACAGTAACATGTATACTACTACAGTAACATGTATACTACTACAGTAACATGTATAATACTACTACAGTAACATGTATACTACTACAGTAACATGTATACTACTACTAACAGTAA
>NC_068447.1:9001968-9042720 GCF_023373465.1 Oncorhynchus keta
GAGGAGTGGAGGAGAGGAGTGGAGGAGAGGAGTGGAGAGGAGAGGAGTGGAGGAGAGAGTGGAGGAGAGGAGTGGAGGAGAGGAGTGGAGGAGAGGAGTGGAGGAGAGGAGTGGAGAAGAGACGTGGAGGAGAGGTATGGAGGAGTGGAGTGGAGGAGTGTTACCTTACCTTGCCTGGTCGGAGTGCCTGGGCGAGGAGAGGGCGCAATGCGGCTTGGGCAGGAGCAGCCGGGCAGGACAACAGTACTGGTGGTGGGTGGAGCTGGACTGACTGTTAGCTGTCAGACTGCTGTGGAGGGAGGAGGTAGAACTAGGAACAGGAGTAGTGACGGTGGTGGTGGTAGGTGGATTGGAACGAGAAGAAGTAGCACAACAAGCGGAATAAGGTGGTGACCTGAGAGAGAGAAAGAGGAACAGGAACAGAGAGACAGAGAGACAGAGAGAGAGAGGAACAGGAACAGAGAGACAGAGAGAGAGAGAGAGAGAGGAACAAACAGACAGACAGACAGAGGGGGGAGAGAGGGAGGAACAGACAGGCAGACAGACAGACAGACAGACAGACAGACAGACAGACAGAGGTGGGGGGGGCGGAAAGAGAGAGAGAGAGAGGGAGAGAGAGAAAAAAATCAAGTCAAGAAAGCGACAGAAAAGAGCAGATGACAGATGACAGACAGTACCCTGCCATAAGGACAGGAAGGCCCACAGTACCCTGCCATAAACCAGGACAGGAAGGCCCACAGTACCCAGCCATAAACCAGGACAGGAAGGCCCACAGTACCCAGTCCTAAACCAGGACAGGAAGGCCCACAGTACCCAGTCATAAACCAGGACAGGAAGGACCACAGTACCCAGTCATGAACCAGGACAGGAAGGACCACAGTACCCAGTCATAAACCAGGACAGGAAGGCCCACAGTACCCAGCCATAAACCAGGACAGGAAGGCCCACAGTACCCAGCCATAAACCAGGACAGGAAGGCCCACAGTACCCAGTCCTAAACCAGGACAGGAAGGCCCACAGTACCCAGCCATAAACCAGGACAGGAAGGCCCACAGTACCCAGTCCTAAACCAGGACAGGAAGGCCCACAGTACCCAGCCATAAACCAGGACAGGAAGGCACACAGTACCCAGCCATAAACCAGGAAGGAAGGCCCACAGTACCCAGCCATAAACCAGGACAGGAAGGCCCACAGTACCCAGCCATAAACCAGGACAGGAAGGCACACAGTACCCAGCCATAAACCAGGACAGGAAGGAAGGCCCACAGTACCCAGCCATAAACCAGGACAGGAAGGCCCACAGTACCCAGCCATAAACCAGGACAGGAAGGCCCACAGTACCCAGCCATAAACCAGGACAGGAAGGCCCACAGTACCCAGTCCTAAACCAGGACAGGAAGGCCCACAGTACCCAGTCCTAAACCAGGACAGGAAGGCCCACAGTACCCAGCCATAAACCAGGACAGGAAGGCCCACAGTACCCAGTCCTAAACCAGGACAGGAAGGCCCACAGTACCCAGCCATAAACCAGGACAGGAAGGCCCACAGTACCCAGTCATAAACCAGGACAGGAAGGAAGGCCCACAGTACCCAGCCATAAACCAGGACAGGAAGGCCCACAGTACCCAGCCATAAACCAGGACAGGAAGGCCCACAGTACCCAGCCATAAACCAGGACAGGAAGGCCCACAGTACCCAGCCATAAACCAGGACAGGAAGGCCCACAGTACCCAGCCATAAACCAGGACAGGAAGGCACACAGTACCCAGCCATAAACCAGGACAGGAAGACCCGCAGTACCCAGCCATAAACCAGGACAGGAAGGCCCACAGCACCCAGCCATAAACCAGGACAGGAAGGCACACAGTACCCAGCCATAAACCAGGACAGGAAGGCACACAGTACCCAGCCATAAACCAGGACAGGAAGGCACACAGTACCCAGCCATAAACCAGGACAGGAAGGCCCACAGTTCCCAGCCATAAACCAGGACAGGAAGGCCCACAGTACCCAGCCATAAACCAGGACAGGAAGGCCCACAGTACCCAGCCATAAACCAGGACAGGAAGGCCCACAGTACCCAGTCCTAAACCAGGACAGGAAGGCACACAGTACCCAGCCATAAACCAGGAGAGGAAGGCCCACAGTAACCAGTCATAAACCAGGACAGGAAGGCCCACAGTACCCAGCCATAAACCATTTTGGCTGGTGGGAGGAGCTATAGGAGGACGGGCTCGTTGTATTGGCTGGAATGGAATCAATGGAAAGGTATCAAACACTGTAAACATATGGAAACCACATGTTTGACTCTGTTCCATTCATTCCATTCCAGCCAATACAACGAGCCCGTCCTCCTATAGCTCCTCCCACCAGCCAATACAACGAGCCCGTCCTCCTATAGCTCCTCCCACCAGCCAATACAACGAGCCCGTCCTCCTATAGCTCCTCCCACCAGCCAATACAACGAGCCCGTCCTCCTATAGCTCCTCCCACCAGCCAATACAACGAGCCCATCCTCCTATAGCTCCTCCCACCAGCCAATACAACGAGCCCGTCCTCCTATAGCTCCTCCCACCAGCCAATACAACGAGCCCATCCTCCTATAGCTCCTCCCACCAGCCAATACAACGAGCCCGTCCTCCTATAGCTCCTCCCACCAGCCAATACAACGAGCCCTTCCTCCTATAGCTCCTCCCACCAGCCAATACAACGAGCCCGTCCTCCTATAGCTCCTCCCACCAGCCAATACAACGAACCCGTCCTCCTATAGCTCCTCCCACCAGCCAATACAACGAGCCCGTCCTCCTATAGCTCCTCCCACCAGCCAATACAACGAGCCCGTCCTCCTATAGCTCCTCTCACCAGCCAATACAACGAGCCCGTCCTCCTATAGCTCCTCCCACCAGCCAATACAACGAACCCGTCCTCCTATAGCTCCTCCCACCAGCCACCACTGATGCAGATCTATAGACTAGATAGAGGCAGACTCCAGTCTTGCCTCCAGAACCCTGTACTTCCCCCTGCAGCAGAGAACCCGGCAGCTCTATCCATCTACCTCCAGTAAGAGGGTATTGGCCAGTAGGAGATAGAAGAGGACAGAACACCAATGGCTAGGTGGGTAATGAATGTGTAGGCTAAACTGGAGCTCATCTCATAGACAACACTGACGAGAGAGGAAGCTACACCACTGTAGTAGGAGGAGGTGGGGACACATTTGTCAGACTTTATATAATAGCTTTACAGGTAGCCTAGTGGTTAGAGCGTTGGGCCAGTAACCGAAAGGTTGCTGGATCGAATCCCTGAGCTGACAAGGTAAAAATCTGTCGTTCTGCCCCTGAGCAAGTCAGTTAACCCACTGTTTCCCAGGCCCTGAGCAAGGCAGTTAACCCACTGTTCCCCAGGCCCTGAGCAAGGCTGCTGAAGAAATATATATATACCTCCTGCTGTAGAAATATATAGCTCTCCTGCTGTAGAAATATATAGCCCTCCTGCTGTAGAAATATATAGCCCTCCTGCTGTAGAAATATATACCTCCTGCTGTAGAAATATATATACCTCCTGCTGTAGAAATATATATACCTCCTGCTGTAGAAATATATATCCCTCCTGCTGTAGAAATATATATACCTCCTGCTGTAGAAATATATATACCTCCTGCTGTAGAAATATATACCTCCTGCTGTAGAAATATATATACCTCCTGCTGTAGAAATATATACCTCCTGCTGTAGAAATATATATACCTCCTGCTGTAGAAATATATACCTCCTGCTGTAGAAATGTGAACAAGGTTTAGGCTATATGCTGCGTAACCGCTATCTGTAACACATCTTACGTAACCGCTAGCTGTAACACATCTTACGTAACCGCTAGCTGTAACACATCTTACGTAACCGCTAGCTGTAACACATCTTACGTAACCGCCATGCTGTAGAAATGTAACACATCTTAGGCTATACCGCTGCTGTAACATCTTACGTAACCGCTAGCTGTAACACATCTTACGTAACCGCTAGCTGTAACACATCTTACGTAACCGCTAGCTGTAACACATCTTACGTAACCGCTAGCTGTAACACATCTTACGTAACCGCCAGCTGTAACACATCTTACGTAACCGCTAGCTGTAACACATCTTACGTAACCGCCAGCTGTAACACATCTTACGTAACCGCTAGCTGTAACACATCTTACGTAACCGCCAGCTGTAACACATCTTACGTAACCGCTAGCTGTAACACATCTTACGTAACCGCCAGCTGTAACACATCTTACGTAACCGCTAGCTGTAACACATCTTACGTAACCGCTAGCTGTAACACATCTTACGTAACCGCTAGCTGTAACACATCTTACGTAACCGCTAGCTGTAACACATCTTACGTAACCGCTAGCTGTAACACATCTTACGTAACCGCCAGCTGTAACACATCTTACGTAACCGCCAGCTGTAACACATCTTACGTAACCACTAGCTAGATGTGAATAATCATACCCAAACTCTCACACTTTTCAGTCATCCTGGTGTGTGTGTGTATGTTCGTGTGTGTGTATGTTTGTTAGTGAGTGTGTGCCTGTGTGTTTGTTAGCGTGTGTCTGTTAGAACACAATGTGCTTTTTCAAATGTTAAAGGCCTTATGTAAGGCTTGGGAGGAAGGCAGAGACATGCAGATGAGCTGGGGGTGTAAATAGACTGGGGAGTATAGAGAAAGAGGCTCGGGGCACATTTACCGATCACAACACTAGCTGGGCTTCAAATGAATGTCTCAACGATAACCTTAAATAGGATATCTCTTATCTTCATGCAGAACAGCTAAACAGGGATCATGTCGAAGTGGAGAGAAGGAGGAGGTATTGTAGCGCATTTTTAAACCTTTATTTAACTAGGCAAGTCAGTTAATTAAGAACAAATTCTTATTTTCAATGACGGCCTAGGAACAGTGGGTTAACTGGTCGAGGAACAGTGGGTTAACTGCCTGTTCAGGGGCAGAATGACAGATTTGTACCTTGTCAGCTCGGTCGGGGGTTTGAACTTGCAAACTTGTGGTTACTAGTCCAACACTCTAACCACTAGGCTACGCTGCCGCCCCATTTACATTGATAATATAATAATAATAATACATATATAATATCACAATAATAATAATAACATATGCCATTTATCCAAAGCGACTTACAGTTATAACTGCATACATTTTTACATTTGAGCTGGTCCATCAGATATTATTGTGTCTCTCTCTTCTAGAAACTACAGTTTGAAGGTGAAATAGTGACCTATATTACCGTTTCTGTATATTACCTGTCTACTCCAAGAACAATTTAAGATAAAAGCAATGAAAGTCAAACTTTAAGCGGACAACGTTTAGAAATTAGAGATTTTTTTAAAACAGCAACCCCTGGATAGACTACAGAGAAAAGCGCTCAGCTAGATCTCGTCCAGATTGCATTAGAAATAACTGTGGGGCTAGCAGCTAGCGCTCCTCCCATGACCAAACATCAGACTCCTGAAATACCAATTGTCTATGTTTAATACTGAAGATACCTTCTTAGCCAGGCCAGGTATCTTGTGTAAGAGGTATTTTGACTTACAATGACTTCCTAGTTTTAAGTAATGGCTTCAAATTCTCCAAAACCCAAGCTTCAACCTATTTCCCCATGTGACGCCCATCTTCACATTCACCTCATCCAAACCCACCTCTTCCAACCCTCTCCAATCCCGTAATAAAGCCATTCTGTCTGACTCTGGGATATTGTGTCTAATCCTTAGTCTTGGAAATGGGGCGTCTTCATCTTGTCTTTTTGTAGTAACTCTTGAGCATAATCCACTCTTCTGCTGACAGAACCTTCCTGCAACTTTCCAGCAGTTCTCCTCATCTCCTCATCCTCCCATCCAACCAACGCCATCTCCTCATCCTCCCTTCCAACCAATGCCATCTCCTCATCCTCCCTTCCAACCAATGCCATCTCCTCATCCTCCCTTCCAACCAACGCCATCTCCTCATCCTCCCATCCAACCAACGCCATCTCCTCATCCTCCCTTCCAACCAACGCCATCTCCTCATCCTCCCATCCAACCAACGCCATCTCCTCATCCTCCCTTCCAACCAACGCCATCTCCTCATCCTCCCTTCCAACCAACGCCATCTCCTCATCCTCCCATCCAACCAACGCCATCTCCTCATCCTCCCTTCCAACCAACGCCATCTCCTCATCCTCCCTTCCAACCAACGCCATCTCCTCATCCTCCCATCCAACCAACGCCATCTCCTCATCCTCCCTTCCAACCAACGCCATCTCCTCATCCTCCCTTCCAACCAACGCCATCTCCTCATCCTCCCTTCCAACCAACGCCATCTCCTCATCCTCCCTTCCAACCAATGCCATCTCCTCATCCTCCCTTCCAACCAATGCCATCTCCTCATCCTCCCTTCCAACCAATGCCATCTCCTCATCCTCCCTTCCAACATTTCAACCACCCTATTCCAACTTGTTTTCCATTGTCCCCTCATCCCCTAGATACACTCCAAGATACTTGAACCCTCCCTTACACCATTCCAACCCCCCTGGCAAAGCCATGATCCCTCCAGACCATTTTGTTTCACCTTTATTTAACCAGGTAGGCTAGTTGAGAACAAGTTCTCATTTGCAACTGCGACCTGGCCAAGATAAAGCATAGCAGTGTGAACAGACAACACAGAGTTACACATGGAGTAAACAATTAACAAGTCAATAACACAGTAGAAAAAAAAGAGGTAGGCGAATAATTAAAATATTGCAGATTAACACTGGAGTGTTAAATGATCAGATGGTCATGTGCAGGTAGAGATACTGGTGTGCAAAAGAGCAGAAAAGTAAATAAATAAAAACAGTATGGGGATGAGGTAGGTAAAATTGGGTGGGCTATTTACAGATGGACTATGTACAGCTGCAGCGATCGGTTAGCTGCTCAGATAGCTGATGTTTAAAGTTGGTGAGGGAGATAAAAGTCTCCAACTTCAGTGATTTTTGCAATTCGTTCCAGTCACAGACAGCAGAGAACTGGAACGAAAGGCGGCCAAATGAGGTGTTGGCTTTAGGGATGATCAGTGAGATACACCGGCTGGAGCGCGTGCTACGGGTGGGTGTTGCCATCGTGACCAGTGAACTGAGATAAGGCGGAGCTTTACCTAGCATGGACTTGTAGATGACCTGGAGCCAGTGGGTCTGGCGACGAATATGTAGCGAGGGCCAGCCGACTAGACCATACAGGTAGCAGTGGTGGGTGGTATAAGGTGCTTTAGTAACAAAATGGATGGCACTGTGATAAACTGCATCCAGTTTGCTGAGTAGAGTGTTGGAAGCTATTTTGTAGATGACATCGCCGAAGTTGAGGATCGGTAGGATAGTCAGTTTTATTAGGGTAAGTTTGGCGTCGTGAGTGAAGGAGGCTTTGTTGCGGAATAGAAAGAAAGCAGACTCTAGATTTGATTTTAGATTGGAGATGTTTGATATGAGTCTGGAAGAAGAGTTTACAGTCTAGCCAGACACCTAGGTACTTATAGATGTCCACATATTCTAGGTCGGAACCATCCAGAGTGGTGATGCTAGTCGGACGTGCGGGTGCAAGCAGCGAATGGTTGAAAAGCATGCATTTGGTTTTACTAGCGTTTAAGAGCAGTTGGAGGCCACGGAAGGAGTGTTGTATGGCTTTGAAGCTCGTTTGGAGGTTAGATAGCACAGTGTCCAAGGACGGGCCATTTCCCAATCTGTAAATCTGTAAAACTCTTTTTCCCAATTTAGCATTGTAGAGGATATTCCCCTAAAATCGATCAACTATGAGACTCAAACTATCCAACTCCGCTTGATTTTTCACCAAAATAAATACATCATCAGCATATGCTGAGAGACGAATAGGAGGAATATCCTCTGAAAGGTACAATTCTTCAATTCGACTTCTAATGCTATTTAGTAGTGTCTCTATATCGATGGCATACGACATTCCCGACAACGAACACCCCTGCCTAGTACCACTACACCCTTTAAAAAGAGCACTCAAGCCACCGTTGACATTCAATACACGATCAACGTCACCATATATCACCCTGATCATGACAATAAACCCAGAGCTGAAACCAAAAGCCTCCAAAGTGACCCCATAGGTATTGATGTTCAACACGGTCAAATGCCTTTTCCTGATCAATTGAAATTAGACCAGCATCCAACCCAAACACCCTAGAGACGTCCCCCCCCCCCAAAAAAATAGCGAATCAGGGAAATGTTATCCCCTATCTGCCTGCCGGGGAACACAGTAGGACTGGTCTGTGTGTATGATTTGCCCCATCACTTCCCTCAGCCCAAAAATACTCGGGGGTGGAGCCAGCGGGCTCTAAGTTATCTCCCCTCAATAACCACTCGCCTCACCTCTACCTGCCGTCATGTTTAGTCTGAACCTACTTCTGAAGCCAAAAGGTAAAAGACAATAATCTGTAGGTAAAGATGTTGTAAAAAGACAAGTAAATAAGGCTAATAAAGCTACCAAGCTGCTAGGACAGAACAGACCTGTCAGCACCTTCAATTAGCACTGAGGTCTGGAGTGAAGTGACATGTGTGAAAACTCTTGAACCAAACAATGGCAGGAGAGTTTCCCAGCCCCCCCAGGCCATGAGCAGAGCAACAGGCCCAACCCCAACTATTACACCTGCACAAGCTCCATCCTGCTCAACATGCTCTGCTCAACACCCACTGTGATGGTCCTGACCTAAACAGCACTAGACACTATGGAACACAAAGCTTTTACTATCTCATCCTGGGACATACAAGGCCTGAGGTCATCTGCCTTTGGCCTAAAGTGCAGGAACCCAGACTTCATTAAAGAAATTGGAAATACAGACATTGTCATCCTACAAGAAATATGGTAAAGAGGAGACGGACCCACTGGTTGTCCTCTAGGTTACAGAGAGCTGGTAGTCCCATCCACCAAACTACCAGGTGGGTGGTATAGAGGAGATGGACCCACTGGTTGTCCTCTAGGTTACAGAGAGCTGGTAGTCCCATCCACCACACTACCAGGTGGGTGGTATAGAGGAGACAGACCCACTGGTTGACCTCTAGGTTACAGAGAGCTGGTAGTCCCATCCACCACACTACCAGGTGGGAAACAGGGAAGAAACTAGGAGAGGTATGCTAATTTGGTATAGAGCAGACCTAACCCACTCTTAAATTAGTCAAAACAGGAACATTTTACATCTGGATAGAAATTCTCAAATTCTCACCAGAGAAAAATGTCCTCCTGTGTGATACCTATATCCCGCCAGTAGAACCCCCTATATCCCGCCAGTAGAACCCCTATATCCCGCCAGTAGAACCCCCTATATCCCGCCAGTAGAACCCCCTATATCCCGCCAGTAGAACCCCCATACTTTAACGATGACAGCTTCTCCATCCCAGAGGGGGAGATCAACCATTTCCAGGCTCAGGGACATTTACTAATCCGTTGCGACCTAAAAGCCAGAACTGGACCAGAACCTGACACCCTCCGCACACAGGGCTCAAACACCTAACTGGAGGTGACAGGTTACAACATTACAATACATTCACAGACGGTGTGCCCTCAGGCCCCTACTCACCCACTACCACATATCTACAATACAACATCCATGTGTATGTGCGTATGCTATCGCGTGTGTGTATGCATGTGTCTGTGCCAATATTTGTGTTGCTTCACAATCCCCACTGGTCCTTAAGGTGCTTCTTTATCTGTTTTTTTCTATTTAATTAATTATTCTATTTAATTTTACTGCTGCATCAGTTACTTGATGTGGAATAGAGTTCCATGTAGTCATGGCTCTATGTAGTACTGTGGAATAGAGTTCCATGTAGTCATGTCTCTATGTAGTACTGTGGAATAGAGTTCCATGTAGTCATGGCTGTATCTAGTTACCTGGAATAGAGTTCCATGTAGTCATGGCTCTATGTAGTACTGTGGAATAGAGTTCCATGTAGTCATGGCTCTATGTAGTACTGTGGAATAGAGTTCCATGTAGTCATGGCTCTATGTAGTACTGTGGAATAGAGTTCCATGTAGTCATGGCTCTATGTAGTTCTGTGGAATAGAGTTCCATGTAGTCATGGCTCTATGTAGTTCTCTGGAATAGAGTTCCATGTAGTCATGTCTCTATGTAGTACTGTAGAATAGAGTTCCATGTAGTCATGGCTGTATGTAGTACTGTGGAATAGAGTTCCATGTAGTCATGGCTCTATGTAGTACTGTGGAATAGAGTTCCATGTAGTCATGGCTCTATGTAGTACTGTGGAATAGAGTTCCATGTAGTCATGGCTCTATGTAGTACTGTGGAATAGAGTTCCATGTAGTCATGGCTCTATGTAGTACTGTGGAATAGAGTTCCATGTAGTCATGGCTCTATGTAGTACTGTGGAATAGAGTTCCATGTAGTCATGGCTCTATGTAGTACTGTGGAATAGAGTTCCATGTAGTCATGGCTCTATGTAGTACTGTGTGCCTCCCATAGTCTGTTCTGGACTTGGGGACAGTGAAGAGACATCGTGGCATGTCTTGTGGAGTGTGCATGGGGGTCAGAGCTGTGAGCCAGTAGTTAAAACAGACAGCTCGGTGCATTCAATATGTCAGTACCTCTCATAAATACAACAGTGATGAAGTCAATGTCTCCTCCACTTTGAGCCAGGAGAGATTGACATGCATATTATTAATATTAGCTCTGTGCACATCCAAGGGCTGCTCTGTTCTGAACCACTTGTGGCACCTGACCACACGACTGAACAGTAGTCCAGGTGCAACAAAACTAGGGCCTGTAGGACCTGTCTTGTTGACAGTGCTGTCAAGAAGGTAGAGCATCACATTATCATGGGCAGACTTCTCCCCATCTTGTATCAATATGTTTTGGACCTTGACAGTTTACAGTGCAGGGTTACTCCAAGCAGTTTAGTCTCCTCAACTTGCTCAATTTACACATTATTTATGACAAGATGTAGTTGAGGTTTAGGGTTTAGTGAATGATTTGTCCCAAATACAATGCTTTTAGTTTAAGAAATATTTAGGACTAATTTATTCGTTGCCACCCATTCTGAATCTATTTGCAACTCTTTGTTAAGTGTTGCAGTCATTTCAGTCGCTGTAGTAGCTGACATGTATAGTGTTGAGTCATCCGCATATATAGACACTCTGGCTTTCGTCAAAGTTAGTGGCATGTTGTTAGTAAAGATTGAAAAAGGTAATGGGCCTAGACAGCTGCCTTGGGGAATTCCTGACTCTACCTGGATTATTTTGAAGAGGCTTCCATTAAAGAACACCCTCTGTGTTCTGTTAGACAGAACACTCGTTATCCACATTATAGCAGGGGGTGTAAAGCCATAACACATACGTTTTGCCAGCAGCAGACTATGATAGACAGTCAAAGACTGCACTGAAGTATAACAAAACAGCCCCCACAATCTTTTAATCATCAATTTATCTCAGGCAATCATCAGTCATGTGTGTAAGTGCTGTGCTTGTTGAATGTCCTTCCCTATCAGTGTGCTGAAAGTCTGTTGTCAATTTGTTTCTTGTAACAACAGCTTTTTATCTGGTCAAAGACCATTTTTTCCAAAAGTTTACTCAGGTTTGGTAACAGGCTGATTGGTCTGCTATTTGAGCCAGTAAAGGGGGCTTTACTATTCTTAGGTAGCGGAATAACTTTAGCTTCCCTCCAGGCCTGAGGGGACACGCTCTCTGGTAGGCTTAAATTCGATCGCTATTATCCTCAGTAATTTTCTCAGCTATTATCCTTGTCATTTTTGACAGCAATAATTTTTTCACCTATTCCACGCTAACTTTACGGAATTTAAAATTACAATTCTTGTCTTTCATAATTTGGTCAGATATACTTGGATGTGTAGTGTCAGTGTTTGGTGCTGGCATGTCATGCCTAAGTTAGTTAATCTTGCCAAGGGGGAAAAAAAATCATTAAAGTAGTTGATTAGTATCAGTTGGTTTTGTGAGCCATCTGGTTCAATGAACGATGGAGCCGAGTTTGCCTTTTCCCCCAGAATTTGATTTAAGGTGCTCCAAAGCTTTTTAATATCATTCTTTATTTAATTTATCTTGGTTTCATATGGTAGTTTCTTCTTCTTCTTTTTATTCAGATTAGTCACATGATTTCTCAGTTTTCAACCTGTCCCTGATTGAGTCTGTAATACCAACATGTTTCAAGCAGACCACCATAGTCCCTGTGCCCAAGACCACTAAGGTAACCTGCCTAAATGACTACCGACCCGCAGCACTCACGTCTGTAGCCATCAAGCGCTTTGAAAGGTAGGTCATGGCTCACATCAACACCATTATCTGAGAAAACCTAGACCCACTCCAATTTGTATACCACCCTAACAGATCCACAGATGATGCAATCTCTATTGCACTTCACACTGCCCTTTCCCACCTGGACAAAAGGAACACTTATATGAGAATGCTATTCATTGACTACAGCTCAGCGTTCAACATCATAGTGCCCTCAAAGCTCATCACTAAGCTAAGAAACCTGGGACGAAACACCTTCCTCTGCAACAGGACCCTGGACTTCCTGACGGCCTGCCCCCAGGTGGTAAGGGTAGGTAACAACACATCCACCACGCTGATACTCAACACAGGGGCCCCTCAGAGGTGCGTGCTCAGTCCTCTCTTGTACTCCCTGTTCACTCCTGATTGCACGGCCAGGCATGACTCCAACACCATCATTAAGTTTGTAGATGACAACAGTGGTAGGCCTGATCACCGACAACAACGGGACAGCCTATAGGGAGGAGGTCAGAGACCTTGCCGTGTGGTGCCAGGACAACAGCCTCTCCCTCAATGTGATCAAGACAAAGGAGTTGATTGTGGACTACAGGGAAAAGGAGTAAGGAGCACGTCCCCATTCTCATCGACGGGGCTGTAGTGGAGCAGGTTGAGAGCTTCAAATTCCTTGGTGTCCACATCATCAACAAACTACACCATCAAAGACAGTCGTGAAGAGGGCAAGACAAAGCCTATTCCCCCTCAGGAGACTGAAAAGATTTGTCATGGGTCCTCAGACCCTCAAAAAGTAATACAGCTGCACCATTGAGAGCATCCTGACTGGTTGCATCACTGCCTGGCATGGCAACTGCTCCGCCTCCGACCGCAAGGCGCTACAGAGGCCCAGTACATCACTGGGGCCAAGCTTCCTGCCATCCAGGACCTCTATATTAGGCGGTGTCAGAGGAAGGTCCAAAATATTGTCAAAGATTCCGATCATCCAAGTCATAGACTGTTCCCTCTGCTACCGCACGGCAAGTGGTACCGGAGCACCAAGTCTAGGTCCAAAAGGCTCCTTAACAGCTTCTACCCCCAAGCCATAAGACTGCTGAACAATTAATAAAATAGCCCCAAGCCATTAGACTGCTGAACAATTAATCAAATGGCCACCGGACTATAACATTGCTGAACAATTACAATTTGCACTATTTGCATTGACACTTTGTAATTTCACTGCTGCTACTCGCTGTTTATTATCTTTGCATAGCATCTCACGGTAAGGTTGGCTGTTGTGTACAAAAAAAACATTTGATTTTGATTTGATTCTTATTGACCAATGAAAACCATGTTTATCAAAAGGGGTTGTCAAACACTCCAGGGTCGTATTCATTAAAGCACACCGTAGTAAAAAGTTTTACAACAGAGAACAACAATTAATTGAATAAGTCCAGGTAGTCCTTCCCTGTTTCAGTCATTTTTCCCCCCCCGTTTGGTGCTTAGTGAACATGACCCAGATATGAAAGGCTGAAGGGATGCTAGGGTTGCAGATGAGCCTGTTTGAAGTCTTTGGATAATACCCCAGAGAATACACAGTCTTCTGCACTTCACAGAAAAGCACCTTCAGACAGAGAACCTGCTGGCTAGAACTCCCAACGGACTCACAGACGTTCCCAAGAGAGAGATCCTCCTACTGTACACAGACGTTCCCAAGAGGGAGATCCTCCTACTGAGACAGACGTTCCCAAGAGGGAGATCCTCCTACTGTACACAGACGTTCCCAAGAGGGAGATCCTCCTACTGAGACAGACGTTCCCAAGAGGGAGATCCTCCTACTGAGACAGACGTTCCCAAGAGAGAGATCCTCCTACTGTACACAGACGTTCCCAAGAGGAAGATCCTCCTACTGAGACAGACGTTCCCAAGAGAGAGATCCTCCTACTGTACACAGACGTTCCCAAGAGAGAGATCCTCCTACTGAGACAGACGTTCCCAAGAGGGAGATCCTCCTACTGTACACAGACGTTCCCAAGAGGAGATCCTCCTACTGAGACAGACGTTCCCAAGAGGGAGATCCTCCTACTGAGACAGACGTTCCCAAGAGAGAAATCCTCCTACTGAGACAGACGTTCCCAAGAGGGAGATCCTCCTACTGTACACAGACGTTCCCAAGAGAGAAATCCTCTGTACACAGACGTTCCCAAGAGAGAGATCCTCCTTCTGAGACAGACGTTCCCAAGAGGGAGATCCTCCTACTGAGACAGACGTTCCCAAGAGGGAGATCCTCCTACTGAGACAGACGTTCCCAAGAGGGAGATCCTCCTACTGAGACAGACGTTCCCAAGAGGGAGATCCTCCTACTGAGACAGACGTTCCCAAGAGGGAGATCCTCCTACTGAGACAGACGTTCCCAAGAGGGAGATCCTCCTACTGAGACAGACGTTCCCAAGAGGGAGATCCTCCTACTGTACACAGACGTTCCCAAGAGGGAGATCCTCCTACTGAGACAGACGTTCCCAAGAGGGAGATCCTCCTACTGAGACAGACGTTCCCAAGAGGGAGATCCTCCTACTGTACACAGACGTTCCCAAGAGAGAGATCCTCCTACTGAGACAGACGTTCCCAAGAGGGAGATCCTCCTACTGAGACAGACGTTCCCAAGAGGGAGATCCTCCTACTGAGACAGACGTTCCCAAGAGGGAGATCCTCCTACTGAGACAGACGTTCCCAAGAGGGAGATCCTCCTACTGAGACAGACGTTCCCAAGAGGGAGATCCTCCTACTGAGACAGACGTTCCCAAGAGGGAGATCCTCCTACTGAGACAGACGTTCCCAAGAGGGAGATCCTCCTACTGAGACAGACGTTCCCAAGAGGGAGATCCTCCTACTGAGACAGACGTTCCCAAGAGGGAGATCCTCCTACTGAGACAGACGTTCCCAAGAGGAGATCCTCCTACTGTACACAGACGTTCCCAAGAGGGAGATCCTCCTACTGAGACAGACGTTCCCAAGAGGGAGATCCTCCTACTGAGACAGACGTTCCCAAGAGGGAGATCCTCCTACTGAGACAGACGTTCCCAAGAGGGAGATCCTCCTACTGAGACAGACGTTCCCAAGAGGGAGATCCTCCTACTGAGACAGACGTTCCCAAGAGGGAGATCCTCCTACTGAGACAGACGTTCCCAAGAGGGAGATCCTCCTACTGAGACAGACGTTCCCAAGAGGGAGATCCTCCTACTGAGACAGACGTTCCCAAGAGAGAGATCCTCCTACTGAGACAGACGTTCCCAAGAGGGAGATCCTCCTACTGAGACAGACGTTCCCAAGAGGGAGATCCTCCTACTGAGACAGACGTTCCCAAGAGGAGATCCTCCTACTGAGACAGACGTTCCCAAGAGGGAGATCCTCCTACTGTAGACAGACGTTCCCAAGAGGAAATCCTACTGAGACAGACGTTCCCAAGAGGGAGATCCTCCTACTGAGACAGACGTTCCCAAGAGGGAGATCCTCCTACTGAGACAGACGTTCCCAAGAGGGAGATCCTCCTACTGAGACAGACGTTCCCAAGAGGGAGATCCTCCTACTGAGACAGACGTTCCCAAGAGGGAGATCCTCCTACTGTACACAGACGTTCCCAAGAGAGAGATCCTCCTACTGAGACAGACGTTCCCAAGAGGGAGATCCTCCTACTGAGACAGACGTTCCCAAGAGGGAGATCCTCCTACTGTACACAGACGTTCCCAAGAGGGAGATCCTCCTACTGAGACAGACGTTCCCAAGAGGGAGATCCTCCTACTGAGACAGACGTTCCCAAGAGGGAGATCCTCCTACTGAGACAGACGTTCCCAAGAGGGAGATCCTCCTACTGAGACAGACGTTCCCAAGAGAGAGATCCTCCTACTGAGACAGACGTTCCCAAGAGGGAGATCCTCCTACTGAGACAGACGTTCCCAAGAGGGAGATCCTCCTACTGAGACAGACGTTCCCAAGAGGGAGATCCTCCTACTGAGACAGACGTTCCCAAGAGGGAGATCCTCCTACTGAGACAGACGTTCCCAAGAGGGAGATCCTCCTACTGAGACAGACGTTCCCAAGAGGGAGATCCTCCTACTGAGACAGACGTTCCCAAGAGGGAGATCCTCCTACTGAGACAGACGTTCCCAAGAGGGAGATCCTCCTACTGAGACAGACGTTCCCAAGAGGGAGATCCTCCTACTGAGACAGACGTTCCCAAGAGGAGATCCTCCTACTGAGACAGACGTTCCCAAGAGGGAGATCCTCCTACTGAGACAGACGTTCCCAAGAGGAGATCCTCCTACTGAGACAGACGTTCCCAAGAGGGAGATCCTCCTACTGAGACAGACGTTCCCAAGAGGGAGATCCTCCTACTGAGACAGACGTTCCCAAGAGGGAGATCCTCCTACTGTACACAGACGTTCCCAAGAGGGAGATCCTCCTACTGAGACAGACGTTCCCAAGAGGGAGATCCTCCTACTGAGACAGACGTTCCCAAGAGGGAGATCCTCCTACTGAGACAGACGTTCCCAAGAGGGAGATCCTCCTACTGTACACAGACGTTCCCAAGAGGGAGATCCTCCTACTGAGACAGACGTTCCCAAGAGGAGATCCTCCTACTGTACACAGACGTTCCCAAGAGGGAGATCCTCCTACTGAGACAGACGTTCCCAAGAGGGAGATCCTCCTACTGTACACAGACGTTCCCAAGAGGGAGATCCTCCTACTGAGACAGACGTTCCCAAGAGGGAGATCCTCCTACTGTAGACAGACGTTCCCAAGAGAGAGATCCTCCTACTGAGACAGACGTTCCCAAGAGGGAGATCCTCCTACTGTTCCCAGACAGACGTTTCCCAAGAGGGAGATCCTCCTACTGAGACAGACGTTCCCAAGAGGAGATCCTCCTACTGAGACAGACGTTCCCAAGAGGGAGATCCTCCTACTGAGACAGACGTTCCCAAGAGGGAGATCCTCCTACTGAGACAGACGTTCCCAAGAGGAGATCCTCCTACTGAGACAGACGTTCCCAAGAGGGAGATCCTCCTACTGAGACAGACGTTCCCAAGAGGGAGATCCTCCTACTGAGACAGACGTTCCCAAGAGGGAGATCCTCCTACTGAGACAGACGTTCCCAAGAGGGAGATCCTCCTACTGAGACAGACGTTCCCAAGAGGGAGATCCTCCTACTGAGACAGACGTTCCCAAGAGGGAGATCCTCCTACTGAGACAGACGTTCCCAAGAGGGAGATCCTCCTACTGAGACAGACGTTCCCAAGAGGAGATCCTCCTACTGAGACAGACGTTCCCAAGAGGGAGATCCTCCTACTGAGACAGACGTTCCCAAGAGGAGATCCTCCTACTGAGACAGACGTTCCCAAGAGGGAGATCCTCCTACTGAGACAGACGTTCCCAAGAGGGAGATCCTCCTACTGAGACAGACGTTCCCAAGAGGGAGATCCTCCTACTGAGACAGACGTTCCCAAGAGGGAGATCCTCCTACTGAGACAGACGTTCCCAAGAGGAGATCCTCCTACTGAGACAGACGTTCCCAAGAGGGAGATCCTCCTACTGAGACAGACGTTCCCAAGAGGGAGATCCTCCTACTGAGACAGACGTTCCCAAGAGGAGATCCTCCTACTGAGACAGACGTTCCCAAGAGGGAGATCCTCCTACTGAGACAGACGTTCCCAAGAGGAGATCCTCCTACTGAGACAGACGTTCCCAAGAGGGAGATCCTCCTACTGAGACAGACGTTCCCAAGAGGGAGATCCTCCTACTCCCAAGAGGGAGATCCTCCTAGACAGACGTTCCCAAGAGGGAGATCCTCCTACTGTAGACAGACGTTCCCAAGAGGGAGATCCTCCTACTGAGACAGACGTTCCCAAGAGGGAGATCCTCCTACTGAGACAGACGTTCCCAAGAGGGAGATCCTCCTACTGAGACAGACGTTCCCAAGAGGGAGATCCTCCTACTGAGACAGACGTTCCCAAGAGGAGATCCTCCTACTGAGACAGACGTTCCCAAGAGGGAGATCCTCCTACTGAGACAGACGTTCCCAAGAGGGAGATCCTCCTACTGAGACAGACGTTCCCAAGAGGGAGATCCTCCTACTGAGACAGACGTTCCCAAGAGGGAGATCCTCCTACTGAGACAGACGTTCCCAAGAGGGAGATCCTCCTACTGAGACAGACGTTCCCAAGAGGGAGATCCTCCTACTGAGACAGACGTTCCCAAGAGGAGATCCTCCTACTGAGACAGACGTTCCCAAGAGGGAGATCCTCCTACTGAGACAGACGTTCCCAAGAGGGAGATCCTCCTACTGAGACAGACGTTCCCAAGAGGGAGATCCTCCTACTGAGACAGACGTTCCCAAGAGGGAGATCCTCCTACTGAGACAGACGTTCCCAAGAGGGAGATCCTCCTACTGAGACAGACGTTCCCAAGAGGGAGATCCTCCTACTGAGACAGACGTTCCCAAGAGGAGATCCTCCTACTGAGACAGACGTTCCCAAGAGGGAGATCCTCCTACTGAGACAGACGTTCCCAAGAGGGAGATCCTCCTACTGAGACAGACGTTCCCAAGAGGGAGATCCTCCTACTGAGACAGACGTTCCCAAGAGGGAGATCCTCCTACTGAGACAGACGTTCCCAAGAGGGAGATCCTCCTACTGAGACAGACGTTCCCAAGAGGGAGATCCTCCTACTGAGACAGACGTTCCCAAGAGGGAGATCCTCCTACTGAGACAGACGTTCCCAAGAGGGAGATCCTCCTACTGAGACAGACGTTCCCAAGAGGGAGATCCTCCTACTGAGACAGACGTTCCCAAGAGGGAGATCCTCCTACTGAGACAGACGTTCCCAAGAGGGAGATCCTCCTACTGAGACAGACGTTCCCAAGAGGAGATCCTCCTACTGTACACAGACGTTCCCAAGAGGGAGATCCTCCTACTGAGACAGACGTTCCCAAGAGGGAGATCCTCCTACTGAGACAGACGTTCCCAAGAGGGAGATCCTCCTACTGAGACAGACGTTCCCAAGAGGGAGATCCTCCTACTGTACACAGACGTTCCCAAGAGGGAGATCCTCCTACTGAGACAGACGTTCCCAAGAGGGAGATCCTCCTACTGAGACAGACGTTCCCAAGAGGGAGATCCTCCTACTGAGACAGACGTTCCCAAGAGGGAGATCCTCCTACTGAGACAGACGTTCCCAAGAGGGAGATCCTCCTACTGAGACAGACGTTCCCAAGAGGGAGATCCTCCTACTGTACACAGACGTTCCCAAGAGAGAGATCCTCCTACTGAGACAGACGTTCCCAAGAGGGAGATCCTCCTACTGAGACAGACGTTCCCAAGAGAGAGATCCTCCTACTGAGACAGACGTTCCCAAGAGGGAGATCCTCCTACTGAGACAGACGTTCCCAAGAGGGAGATCCTCCTACTGTACACAGACGTTCCCAAGAGGGAGATCCTCCTACTGTACACAGACGTTCCCAAGAGGGAGATCCTCCTACTGAGACAGACGTTCCCAAGAGGGAGATCCTCCTACTGAGACAGACGTTCCCAAGAGGGAGATCCTCCTACTGAGACAGACGTTCCCAAGAGGGAGATCCTCCTACTGTACACAGACGTTCCCAAGAGGGAGATCCTCCTACTGAGACAGACGTTCCCAAGAGGGAGATCCTCCTACTGAGACAGACGTTCCCAAGAGGGAGATCCTCCTACTGAGACAGACGTTCCCAAGAGGGAGATCCTCCTACTGTACACAGACGTTCCCAAGAGGGAGATCCTCCTACTGTACACAGACGTTCCCAAGAGGGAGATCCTCCTACTGAGACAGACGTTCCCAAGAGGGAGATCCTCCTACTGAGACAGACGTTCCCAAGAGGGAGATCCTCCTACTGAGACAGACGTTCCCAAGAGGGAGATCCTCCTACTGAGACAGACGTTCCCAAGAGGGAGATCCTCCTACTGAGACAGACGTTCCCAAGAGGGAGATCCTCCTACTGAGACAGACGTTCCCAAGAGGAGATCCTCCTACTGTAGACAGACGTTCCCAAGAGGGAGATCCTCCTACTGAGACAGACGTTCCCAAGAGGGAGATCCTCCTACTGAGACAGACGTTCCCAAGAGGGAGATCCTCCTACTGAGACAGACGTTCCCAAGAGGGAGATCCTCCTACTGAGACAGACGTTCCCAAGAGGGAGATCCTCCTACTGAGACAGACGTTCCCAAGAGGAGATCCTCCTACTGAGACAGACGTTCCCAAGAGGGAGATCCTCCTACTGAGACAGACGTTCCCAAGAGGGAGATCCTCCTACTGAGACAGACGTTCCCAAGAGGGAGATCCTCCTACTGAGACAGACGTTCCCAAGAGAGGAGATCCTCCTACTGAGACAGACGTTCCCAAGAGGGAGATCCTCCTACTGAGACAGACGTTCCCAAGAGGGAGATCCTCCTACTGAGACAGACGTTCCCAAGAGGGAGATCCTCCTACTGAGACAGACGTTCCCAAGAGGGAGATCCTCCTACTGAGACAGACGTTCCCAAGAGGGAGATCCTCCTACTGTACACAGACGTTCCCAAGAGGGAGATCCTCCTACTGTACACAGACGTTCCCAAGAGGGAGATCCTCCTACTGTACACAGACGTTCCCAAGAGGGAGATCCTCCTACTGAGACAGACGTTCCCAAGAGGGAGATCCTCCTACTGAGACAGACGTTCCCAAGAGGGAGATCCTCCTACTGAGACAGACGTTCCCAAGAGGGAGATCCTCCTACTGACACAGACGTTCCCAAGAGGGAGATCCTCCTACTGACACAGACGTTCCCAAGAGGGAGATCCTCCTACTGTAGACAGGACGTTCCCAAGAGGGAGATCCTCCTACTGACACAGACACGTTCCCAAGAGGGAGATCCTCCTACTGTACACAGACGTTCCCAAGAGGGAGATCCTCCTACTGAGACAGACTTCCCAAGAGGAGATCCTCCTACTGAGACAGACGTTCCCAAGAGGGAGATCCTCCTACTGTACACAGACGTACTGAGGACACGAAGAGGATCCCAAGGAGGGAGATCCTCCTACTGGGACAGACGTTCCCAAGAGGGAGATCCTCCTACTGAGACAGACGTTCCCAAGAGGGAGATCCTCCTACTGAGACAGACGTTCCCAAGAGGGAGATCCTCCTACTGAGACAGACGTTCCCAAGAGGGAGATCCTCCTACTGAGACAGACGTTCCCAAGAGAGAGATCCTCCTACTGTACACAGACGTTCCCAAGAGGGAGATCCTCCTACTGAGACAGACGTTCCCAAGAGGGAGATCCTCCTACTGTACACAGACGTTCCCAAGAGGGAGATCCTCCTACTGAGACAGACGTTCCCAAGAGGGAGATCCTCCTACTGAGACAGACGTTCCCAAGAGGGAGATCCTCCTACTGAGACAGACGTTCCCAAGAGGGAGATCCTCCTACTGAGACAGACGTTCCCAAGAGGGAGATCCTCCTACTGAGACAGACGTTCCCAAGAGGGAGATCCTCCTACTGAGACAGACGTTCCCAAGAGGGAGATCCTCCTACTGAGACAGACGTTCCCAAGAGGGAGATCCTCCTACTGAGACAGACGTTCCCAAGAGGGAGATCCTCCTACTGAGACAGACGTTCCCAAGAGGGAGATCCTCCTACTGTACACAGACGTTCCCAAGAGGGAGATCCTCCTACTGAGACAGACATTCCCAAGAGAGAGATCCTCCTACTGTACACAGACGTTCCCAAGAGGAGATCCTCCTACTGAGACAGACGTTCCCAAGAGGGAGATCCTCCTACTGAGACAGACGTTCCCAAGAGGGAGATCCTCCTACTGTACACAGACGTTCCCAAGAGGGAGATCCTCCTACTGAGACAGACATTCCCAAGAGGGAGATCCTCCTACTGAGACAGACGTTCATCTCCTGAGACAGACGTTCATCTCCTGAGACAGACGTTCATCTCCTGAGACAGACGTTCATCTCCTGAGACAGACGTTCCTCCTGAGACAGACGTTCATCTCCTGAGACAGACGTTCATCTCCTGAGACAGACGTTCATCTCCTGAGACAGACGTTCATCTCCTGAGACAGACGTTCATCTCCTGAGACAGACGTTCATCTCCTGAGACAGACGTTCATCTCCTGAGACAGGGGGGGACACGTGACAGGGACAACACGTTCCCAAAGCACATGTAAAAACCAGGACACTTGGAAAGACGACAGCTGTACCTTATAAATCTCTGTTCAGTTCTGTTCAGCTAAAGCAGATAATCCCCTTCGCAGAGAACCCCCTTCCGCGAGAATCCCCTTCGCAGAGAATCCCCTTCCGCGAGAATCCCCTTCCGCGAGAATCCCCTTCCGCGAGAATCCCCTTCGCAGAGAATCCCCTTCCCCGAGAATCCCCTTCGCAGAGAATCCCCTTCCACGAGAATCCCCTTCCGCGAGAATCCCCTTCCGCGAGAATCCCCTTCGCAGAGAATCCCCTTCGCAGAGAACCACCTTCACAGAGAACCACCTTCACAGAGAATCACCTTCAGAGAATCACCTTCACAGAGAACCCCCTTCACAGAGAACCACCTTCACAGAGAATCACCTTCAGAGAATCACCTTCACAGAGAACCACCTTCACAGAGAACCACCTTCACAGAGAACCACCTTCACAGAGAATCACCTTCACAGAGAAGTTTCTAAATGCACTTGCACCTGCGTATAATATTGAACTCTTACGTATCAATCACGCATCCTTATTTTCAATGGCCCAGTTAAACAATAGTTTTTTTCTCTCACTTTTGGGTGTGATGCATTGTTCCTCTGTCCCGGGAACAGAAATGGTTTTCAGACTAATGGAAAGGAAAGGGAAAGGGGGTCAACTCCCATGATGCATCCTGCCCCACGTTTGAAACCCCGATGAGGCACTGGTACACTTATTAATTCCAGGAATGAAGGCCTCGTCTGAAGAGCTCAAGTCATATTATTGGTTTGCTTGAGGAGGAGCACGTTGGTTGTGAGAAATTCCCACCGACTTTGTGAGATCTGCCCATCTGTGAAAACGCGTTTGAAATAAAGATGACCTGTAACCCAGACGGAATTTTTTTGTTGACGAGGCTGGACAATAGAACGAGTCAAAATTCACCCAACACAGGAGGTTGGTGACACCTTATTTCGGGAGGACGTGCTCGTGGTAATGGCTGGAGCGTAATCAGTAGAATGGTATAAAATACATCAAGCACGTGGTTTGATGCCATTCCATTTGGTCTGTTTCAGCCATTATTATGAGTCATCCTCCCCCTCAGCAGCCTCCGTTGTCACCCAAGGCTGAAAAAACAGCCAAAGAACGATGTCTGAGCTGAAACACTAGCACGAGGCCATGGCAAATTAATTGAAACTAACCTTCGCTGAGCCTCTTCTGACTGGAGTAATGCTTAGAATTCCATTTCCCCCTAAATGTCACCAAAAAAATGGCTCCTTTTTTATTTTACCACTATAATCTGTTCTTAATACCAAACTGATATATAACAACTTGTGTAGAAAGTAAATATCTGCACCTGGATAGTGACAAGTGTGCTGCTGTCTGCATAACGAGGAAGTAGCACAGCCTCAGTGTTCACAGTAAAACTGTAACTTAAAGCAGGTACAGCCTGCTTGGCCACTGTTAAAACTGTAACTTAAAGCAGGTACAGCCTGCTTGGCCACTGTTAAAACTGTAACTTAAAGCAGGTACAGCCTGCTTGGCCACTGTTAAAACTGTAACTTAAAGCAGGTACAGCCTGCTTGGCCACTGTTAAAACTGTAACTTAAAGCAGGTACAGCCTGCTTGGCCACTGTTAAAACTGTAACTTAAAGCAGGTACAGCCTGCTTGGCCACTGTTAAAACTGTACAAAAGTAGGTGAAGAGCTTGGCCACTGTTTGTTTAGACAGAAGCCTGCTTGGCCACAAGACTGTAACAAAGCAGGTACAGCCTTTGGCCACTGTTAAAACTGTAACTTAAAGCAGGTACAGCCTGCTTGGCCACTGTTAAAACTGTAACTTAAAGCAGGTACAGCCTGCTTGGCCACTGTTAAAACTGTCACTTAAAGCAGGTACAGCCTGCTTGGCCACTGTTAAAACTGTAACTTAAAGCAGGTACAGCCTGCTTGGCCACTGTGAAAACTGTCACTTAAAGCAGGTACAGCCTGCTTGGCCACTGTTAAACCTGTAACTTAAAGCAGGTACAGCCTCAGTGTTCACAGTAAAACTGTAACTTAAAGCAGATACAGTCTGTGTTCACAGTAAAACTGTAACTTAAAGCAGGTACAGCCTCAGTGTTCACAGTAAAACTGTAACTTAAAGCAGGTACAGCCTCAGTGTTCACTGTAAACCCCATCCCTCAGTGTTCACAGGAAAACTGTAACATAAAGCAGGTACAGCCTCAGTGTTCGCAGGAAACTGTAACTCAGCCTCAGTGTTCACTGTAAACCTGTAACTTAAAGCATCAGCCTCAGTGTTCAAAAAACTGTAACAAAGCAGGTACAGCCCAGTGTTCACAGTGAAACTGTAACCAGCCTCAGTGTTCACTGTAAACCTGTAACCCAAAGCAGGTACAGCCTCAGTGTTCACAGTAAAACTGTAACTTAAAGCGGGTACAGCCTCAGTGTTCACAGTAAAACTGTAACTTAAAGCAGGTACAGCCTCAGTATTCACAGTAAACCTGTAACTTAAAGCAGGTACAGCCTCAGTGTTCACTGTAAAACTAACTTAAAGCAGGTACAGCCTCAGTGTTCACTGTAAAACTAACTTAAAGCAGGTACAGCCTCAGTGTTCACAGTAAACCTGTAACTTAAAGCAGGTACAGCCTCAGTGTTCACTGTAAAACTAACTTAAAGCAGGTACAGCCTCAGTGTTCACTGTAAAACTAACTTAAAGCAGGTACAGCCTCAGTGTTCACTGTAAAACTAACTTAAAGCAGGTAGAGCCTCAGTGTTCACTGTAAACCTGTAACTTAAAGCAGGTACAGCCTCAGTGTTCACAGTAAACCTGTAACTTAAAGCAGGTACAGCCTCAGTGTTCACTGTAAAACTAACTTAAAGCAGGTCCAGCCTCAGTGTTCACAGTAAAACTAACTTAAAGCAGGCACAGCCTCAGTGTTCACAGTAAACATGCACTGGATGTTGTACAGAACCTTCACAATGTTAAAGTTTGCACTCAGCAGACCTGAAATTTGCTCAGTCATTAAAAAAAATATGTTTTTCCCCAAAACAAAGGTAGTCTGAAGAGCCGACTTTTATTTAGACAGAAGCACAAGACGACAAATTACATTTCCGAAGATTAGTTCTCCCCACACATACACCCCCCATCCCCCCTCACAGGAAAACTCCCACACATACACCCCCCAACCCCCCTCCACCCTCACTGGAAAACTCCCACACATACACCCCCCACCCCCTCACAGGAAAACTCCCCATACACCCCCATCCCCCTCACAGGAAAACTCCCCCACATACACCCCCCATCCCCCCTCACAGGAAAACTCCCCCACATACACCCCCCATCCCCCCTCACAGGAAAACTCCCCACATACACCCCCATCCCCCTCACAGGAAAACTCCCCACATACACCCCCCATCCCCCTCACAGGAAAACTCCCCACATACACCCCCATCCCCCTCCCCCTCACAGGAAAACTCCCACACATACACCCCCATCCCCCTCACAGGAAAACTCCCACACATACACCCCCATCCCCCTCACAGGAAAACTCCTACACATACACCCAGCATCCCCCCTCACAGGAAAACTCCCCACATACACCCCCATCCCCCTCACAGGAAAACTCCCCACATACACCCCCATCCCCCTCACAGGAAAACTCCCACACATAAACCCCCATCCCCTCCCCCTCACAGGAAAACTCCCACACATACACCCCCATCCCCCTCACAGGAAAACTCCCCACATACACCCCCATCCCCCTCACAGGAAAACTCCCCACATACACCCCCATCCCCCTCACAGGAAAACTCCCCACATACACCCCCATCCCCCTCACAGGAAAACTCCCCACATACACCCCCATCCCCCCACCCTCACAGGAAAACTCCCCACATACACCCCCATCCCCCTCCCCTCACAGGAAAACTCCCCACATACACCCCCATCCCCCCACAGGAAAACTCCCCACATACACCCCCATCCCCCTCACAGGAAAACTCCCACACATACACCCCCATCCCCCCCCCTCACAGGAAAACTCCCCACATACACCCCCATCCCCCTCACAGGAAAACTCCCCACATACACCCCCATCCCCCTCCACCCTCACAGGAAAACTCCCACACATACACCCCCATCCCCCTCCACTCCCACACATACACCCCCATCCCCCTCCACCCTCACAGGAAAACTCCCACACATACACCCCATCCCCCTCCACCCACACATACACCCCCCTCCCCTCACAGGAAAACTCCCACACATACACCCCCATCCCCCTCCCCCTCACAGGAAAACTCCCACACATACACCCCCATCCCCCTCCCCCTCACAGGAAAACTCCCACACATACACCCCCATCCCCCTCCACCCTCACAGGAAAACTCCCACACATACACCCCCATCCCCCTCCAACCACACATACACCCCCCTCCCCCTCACAGGAAAACTCCCACACATACACCCCCATCCCCCTCCTCACAGGAAAACTCCTACACATACACCCCCATCCCCCTCCCCCTCACAGGAAAACTCCCACACATACACCCCCATCCCCCTCCACCCACACAGGAAAACTCCCACACATACACCCCATCCCCCCTCCAACCACACACTACACCCTCCCCTCACTAGGAAAACTCCCAACATACACCCCCATGCCCTTACCTCACAGGAAAACTCCCACACATACACCCCCATCCCCCTCCACCCACACATAGAAACCTGACAATCCCCCTCCACCCTCACAGGAAAACTCCCAATGATGATTCACCCCCTATCCCCTCCATGTTTTAAGTAAAACTCCTCTGGTTGACACATACAGCCCTTTGTCATCCCCCTCCACCCAACTGGAAAACTCCCAGACTCACCCCCTTCTGGCACTAGTAGCCAACTCAATAACCCCTCCCCCTCAGCTGGTAGCTCCCAGACTCACCCCCTGGCACTAGGAAAACTCCCACACTCACCCCCATCCCGCTCCACCCTCCAGGAAAACTGGTAGCGTCAGAGACTCACTCTGCCTTTCTGGCACAATACAAGTAGAAAACTCACAAAATATTTTAACAGAGACTCACTTTCTGGCACTATTATTCCGGAAAGAATTTAATGATGATTCATTTTACTATGACCTGTTTTCATGTTTTATATATCAGTAATCTTGAACATTAATTTATTCCTCTGGTTGAGGAAAAACATATTTTCCTAGCACATTCTTTGTCAAATTCATCAAGGCACTCTGCCTTCTGGCACAAGTAGCCAACTCAATAAGCCCTTACCAGAAGCTGGTAGCGTCAGAGACTCACTCTGCCTTCTGGCACTAGTAGTCAACTCAATAAGCCCTTACCAGAAGCTGGTAGCGTCAGAGACTCACTCTGCCTTCTCGCACAAGTAGTCAACTCAATAAACCCTTGCCAGAAGCTGGTAGCGTCAGAGACTCACTCTGCCTTCTGGCACAAGTAGTCAACTCAATAAACCCTTGCCAGAAGCTGGTAGCGTCAGAGACTCACTCTGCCTTCTTGCACAAGTCAGGGGTAATTTGTGACCAGTTTCAGGAAGCTAGGCATATGTCGCACGTCACTAATTCACAGGAGAGGCATTTGAACATATTTTTTTTTTAAATCAACTTCCATGTGCATTAATTTCTGAACTACCCGGATACGGGTTTGAATTCGAAAACATACGGTGTTCGCCACAAAGAGTCATAGTAAACATTCCTGAAAATACAAGTGTCTCACACGCTTCGAAAGCCTAGAATCTTGCTAATCCAACTGCGTTGTCATATTTAAAAAATGATTTATTGCGAAAGAATACGCTGCGATTATCTGAGCACAGACCCCCATATAAAACTACTTATTCAGCCAGCACTAGCACTAACAAATTCACAGATTGCATTGAAATAGATCGTTTACCTTTGAAGACCTTGCTCTGGTTGCAATCCCAAGGATCATTGTTACACAATGAACGGTCTTTTGTTCGGTTTAAATCCATTTTTTTATAGCCTAACACAAAACATTCTGTGAACGCTTGTCTCGTTGAATTTCGTGTCATTCCATTTTCGACGTAACATCCAACGTCAAATAGACAGACTTTCCCTGACTTTATCCAGTCATGTTTGGTTTCCTTGCAATCAACTGTTTGTTTGTAACACAACCAAACTTGATGGGTCATTTTGCGGGACGTATTGACCCGGAAAAAACCGATTGGAAGACAACAAGTGAGGAGCCCAATTGTGCACCAATTATATGACCACTGTCTCGTTGATTGACTCTATTTTAACCCAATGACCACTGATCCTCTTGAAATCTAGCTGGGTAGATAGCCAATGAGCAGAGGTAAACGGCAATATCCCATGGTTCTTTGTTGTGAGACAAACCTTTCCATTGAACGCTGGCGTAAGGACCGTTCTTTCGCCAATTCAACCGTGAAGGAGCGACGCTTATTACGCACAGCAGTATTTCGGTGACTTGCATCTTCAGCTGTTTATTTATCCAACATCGTGGCCGAATAAGTCAAGGAAAGCTAATTCTAAGACTAGATATACGAATGTAGAAACAATTTTAGAGGAAATTGATCGTGAAAGTGAGACAGATCTGATTTTTGAAGACTCCATTATCTCCCATAGCTTTGATTCTGAAGGCATATTTTTTTGAACGGAGAGGACATTGTTTTGGACTGGTAAAGTTGCTCTCATGCTAATGCCGTTGTTTGAAATTAATATAAAATATTATTAGTGACTGTTTTTACATTTTATTTGCAATATATAAAGATGTAATGAAATGGGTAAAGTACACATTAGCTAGTCATTGTGAGTGAGGATCTGTTTGTTTGTATGAGAACACTTCTGTTCTGGGTCCTTCTGTAGCTCAGTTGGTAGAGCATGGCGCTTGTAACGCCAGGGTAGTGGGTTCGATCCCCGGGACCACCCATACGTAGAATGTATGCACACATGACTGTAAGTCGCTTTGGATAAAAGCGTCTGCTAAATGGCATATATTATTATATTATTATTATTATTATTATTATTATTATTATTATTAGAACGACCATAGCCTGTGTCTGTGAGAGTATACAGTGGGGCAAAAAAGTATTTAGTCAGCCACCAATTGTGCAAGTTCTCCCACTTAAAAATATCAGAGAGGCCTGTAATTTACATCATAGGTACACTTCAACTATGACAGACAAAATGAGGGAAAAAAATCCAGAAAGTCACATTGTAGGATTTATAATTAATTTCTTTGCAAACTATGGTGGAAAATAAGTATTTGGTCACCTACCAGCAAGCTAGCCAGGCATGTCTAGGGGTGATTATTAGTATTTAATGAACATGTGTACATGTCTAGACAATAGTGACACATCCACTTAGCTAGATGTGTCTGCGGGGTGATTACAGCCATCTATTGTATTTCATGAACATGTCTAGACAATAGAGAGGGGGTAAGTAGTGTGTCTGGGGGGCATAATCTAGCAATTCTAAAATATTTTATCTGGACACTTTCTAGTTTTGATATTGCTACTATGCTAATATGCAAGTAACCATTTAATTGTACCGTTTACACCTTCTGTATCCATGTGACAAATAAACGTTGATATCTATTTGATATAGTGTGTGTTTACCAGAGATGGTAATGTGAAGAACAAGATGACCTGCATCAAAGGTCATAACCTGCACCAAAGATTAGGATCCTTATTGTAGGCTACTACTTTTACCACTTTTAGTCTTGTAATCTTTGGTTGTTTACTACTCACTCTATTTAGCACATGGCCTCACGTGTGAATCCTTAAAGAGATGGGCGGGGTTAAAGTTTAAGAGGGTGTGAACGACACTGAATGAGTGTAGAGCTCTCCAGTAGGTGCACCAAGATATTCAAGGGCCATTTTCTAAACCAAAATGTGGTTACAAGTTTATCAAGTTTCTACTTTTATCTCATGTAAAAATAACAAAAATCAAATTTTGCAACACAAGAACACACCCGCGAGACTCGAGACTCGAAGGTGTCTACTCTTTTGTCTACTCTTTTGTCTACTCCTTTGTCTACTCCTTTGTCTACTCTTTTGTCTACCCTTTGTCTACTCTTTTGTCTAGGTCTACTCCTTGGTCTATGATGTAATTTTGTCTACCGTCAGTCTACTGTGGAAGATACTCTTTTGTCTACTCTTTTGTCTACTCCTTTGTCTACTCTTTTGTCTACTCCTTTGTCTACTCCTTTGTCTACTCCTTTGTCTACTCTTTTGTCTACTCTTTTGTCTACTCCTTTGTCTACTCCTTTGTCTACTCTTTTGTCTACTCTTTTGTCTACTCTTTTGTCTACTCTTTTGTCTACTCTTTTGTCTACTCCTTTGTCTACTCTTTTGTCTACTCTTTTGTCTACTCTTTTGTCTACTCTTTTGTCTACTCTTTTGTCTACTCTTTTGTCTACTCTTTTGTCTACTCTTTTGTCTACTCCTTGGTCTACTCCTTTGTCTACTCCTTTGTCTACTCCTTTGTCTACTCCTTTGTCTACTCTTTTGTCTACTCTTTTGTCTACTCCTTTGTCTACTCTTTTGTCTACTCTTTTGTCTACTCTTTTGTCTACTCTTTTGTCTACTCCTTTGTCTACTCCTTTGTCTACTCTTTTGTCTACTCTTTTGTCTACTCCTTTGTCTACTCTTTTGTCTACTCTTTTGTCTACTCTTTGTCTACTCCTTTGTCTACTCCTTTGTCTACTCCTTTGTCTACTCCTTGGTCTACTCCTGTACTCCAAGGCTGTTCAATCGCACTGTTACATAAGAAATTTAGATGTTTCAAAATGCACCAAGGTTGAGGTTAGTGCATCTGACTAGTAACTATTTGGCCAGGGATCAATACCTGTTGTTTTTCTCTCCCAAAAACACAGGCCTAATATAGTATACAATTATACAGTACCAGTCAAAAGTTTTCGAACACCTACTCATTCAAGGGTTTTTCTTTATTTTTACTATTTTCTACAGTGTAGAATAATAGTGAAGACATCACAACTATGAAATAACACATACGGAATCATGTAGTAACCAAAAAAGTGTTAAACAAATCAAAATATATTTTATATTTCAGATTTGTCAAATTGCCACCCCTAGGCCTTGATGACAGCTTTGCACACTCTCTCTCTCTCTCTCTCTCTCTCTCTCTCTCTCTCTCTCTCTCCTTCATCCTTTCATCTCTCTTTCTCTCCCTGTCACCCACTCATATTTATCTCTCTCTCCTCGTCAATCTCTCATATCTCTCTCTCTCCTTCACCCTCTCACATCTCTCTCCTTCACCCTCTCATATCTATCTCCTTCACCCTCTCATCTCTCTCATATCTTTCTCTCTCCTTCACCCTCTCATATCTCTCTCCTTCACCCTCTCATCTCTCTCTCATATCTTTCTCTCTCCTTCACCCTCTCACATCTCTCTCCTTCACCCTCTCATCTCTCTCTCTCTCTCTCTCTCTCTCTCTCTCTCTCTCCTCTCACCGTCTCATCTCTCTTTCTCTCTCCTTCACCCTCTCATATCTCTCTCCTTCACCCTCTCATATCTCTCTCCTTCACCCTCTCATAGCTCTCTCCTTCACCCTCTCATAGCTCTCTCTCATCTCTCTCTGTCAGTCTTCCCAGAGAGAGTAGTGTAGTAGATAGCGGCTCAGTATGTGGGTACAGATTCGTGGGATCATCATGTTGGGAGATATCTCATATTTCTCTCTCTCTGCAGCTTCAATGATTCTCACACACCACTCTCTCTATCTCGCTCTCTATCTCTCTCCCATTCTCTCTCTCTCTTCCTGACGCTCTCGGTCTCTCTCTCTCTCTCTCTCTGTCTCTCTCTCTGTTTCCTCTCTCCCTCTTTCTTTCCTCTCTCCCCTCTTCTCTCTCTTCCCATCTCGCCCACATGGTTCTTCACGTAAGCACTTGTGATAAGTCACCCTGTTCCCACAGCAACCATTCTTCTACTGAGCAGAGAGAGAGAGAGAGAGAGAGAGAGAGAGAGATATAAGTATGCTGTCTATTTCTGGGAGCCTTTCAACCTGCTGCTTTCAGCTAAGCTATGGGTGGAAAAGGCAAGGAGGATGGTTCATATTGGAATTCTTAGGCCAGTGTTAGCGCAGTGTGTTAGCGCAGAGTGTTAGCGCAGAGTGTTAGCGCAGTGTGTTAGCACAGTGTGTTAGCGCAGAGTGTTAGCGCAGAGTGTTAGCGCAGAGTGTTAGCGCAGAGTGTTAGCGCAGAGTGTTAGCGCAGAGTGTTAGCGCAGGGCTAAATCAAAAAGGTGTGTCGTTGGGGGAGTTGTCCTATCCATTTACATGATAATCATGTTCAATAATATTGTACATTCTAGAATAGCCTTCTTAGCCCATTCCCGGCTAAACAAAACATCTTAAGGAACTATCTCAATGAAGTACCTAAACCTGATCAAGGAGTTTCCTCTTGGTCTAAAAGGAGTGACCTCTTGGTCTAAAAGGAGTGACCTCTTGGTCTAAACGTTGGTTTCCTCTTGGTCTAAAAGGAGTGACCTGTTGGTCTAAAAGGAGTTTCCTCTTGGTCTAAAAGGAGTTTCCTCTTGGTCTAAAAGGAGTTTCATCTTGGTCTAAAAGGAGTGACCTCTTGGTTTAAACGTTGGTTTCCTATTGGTCTAAGAGGAGTGACCTCTTGGTCTAAACGTTGGTTTCCTCCTGGTCTTAAAGGAGTTTCCTCTTGATCTAAACGTTGGTTTCCTATTGGTCTAAACGTTGGTTTCCTATTGGTCTAAACGTTTGTTTCCTATTGGTCTAAACGTTGGTTTCTCCAATGGGAAACCCAGGTTCACATCCTGCGTGTTACAATACTGCCCAATATGGGGAGGAGGTCAAAGGGGCACGAATGTAGCGGACATGAATCGGTCATGGTCATGAGTCGGTTTTGCAGAAATACTCATAATAAACATTGATAAAAGGTACAACTGTTATTCACAGAATGAAATATACACTTCTCCTTAATGCAACCGCTGTGTCAGATTTCAAAAAATCTTTACGGAAAAAGCTTAATCTGAGAATGGTGCTCAGAGCCCAATCCAGCCTGAGAAATATCCGCCATTTTGGAGTCAACAGAAGTTAGAAGTTACACCATAAATATTCACTTACCTTTGATGATCTTCAACAGAAGGCACTCCCAGGAATCCCAGTTCGACAATAAAATGACTGATTTGTTCCATAAAGTTCCATAAAGTTCCATCATTTATGCCCAAATAGCCACTTCTTGTTAGCGTGTTCAGCCCAGTAATCCATCTTCATGAGGCGCAGGCACTTCGTCCAGACAAAAACTCGAAAAGTTCCGTTAAACAGTCTTTTACAAACATGTCAAACGTGTCAAACGATGTATGGAATAAATCTTTAGGATGTTTTTAACATAAAACAACCAACCAGAGAATTCCTTTGTCTGAATGAAGAAAAGCATTGGAGAGAGAGCATGCGTCATGAGACCAAGGCTCTCTGACTCCTTCATAGCAGAATCCTCAAGTTCCTAAAGACGGTGGACATCTAGTGGAAGCCATATCTCAATGTGTATTCGGTAAGCCAATCTTTAAAAAAAAACTACAAACCTCAGATGTCCCACTTCCTGGTTGGATTTTTCTCAGGTTTTTGCCTGCCATATGAGTTCCGTTATACTCACAGACATCATTCAAACAGTTGTACAAACTTCAGAGTGTTTCCTATCCAATAGTAATAATAATATTCATATATTAGCATCTGGGACAGAGTAGTAGGCAGTTCACTCTGGGCACGCTATTCATCCAAAAGTGAAAATGCTGCCCCCCCTATGCCAAAAAGAGTTGTAACATGGTCATGGTGACAGCACTTCAAACAAGGCAAAATGTCAGAGGAAAACCTGAACGGCCATGTGCTTTACCTGAGAATATTTTTGTTATTCCCCATACTTCTAGAATTATTCTGTTTCTTCCTTGACTTGTTGTCAAATATGTAGTCTACTCACTGTTGCTATTCAAAATGGCCCCCCAAAAATATTGATAGCATCCTAGTCCTGTAACTGCAGGCGACAGATTTGTTACAATTTAAAAGCCCTTTATTTCCTCAATGTGTGGCTTTATGAACCATAACACAATTACATTATGTATGCAGTTCTGTTATTTGTTTCTATTAATCAAATCTGGCCTACACAATCACACAATATTTATATATATATACGAGTAGGTCGTAAAAACATGTTTTAGTATGAAGGATTCTTTATGAAATACCTCTGCTTGTTATGGCTGTGTACAGGAGGTCGAAGTCAGGAGAACAAAGTAGATTAAACAGGCGCACTTTATTCCGGTAAAGAAAAAGGCACAAAATGACATCAAAGTGCCCAAAAGAAAACATGAACTAAAGTATAGCGCATGAACATCTCAAGTAACAATAAACACACAACGACATAGAGGGGAACAGAGGACTAAATACATGCAGTGTGATTAGATAATGAAAACCAGGTGTGTATGGAAACAAGACAAAACAAATGGAAACATGAACTCAAGTATAGCGCATGAACATCTCAAGTAACAATAAACAATTACACACAAAGACATAGAGGGGAACAGAGGACTAAATACATGCAGTGTGATTAGATAATGAAAACCAGGTGTGTATGGAAACAAGACAAAACAAATGGAAACATGGAGCGGTGATGGCTAGGAAGCCGAACACAGAACGCAGAACGCAGAACGCCGCCCGAACAAGGAGAGGAACTATGACTTTAATGGAGTGGGGTCCACGTCCCGAGCCGGAACCGCCACCAAGGACAGACGCCCACCCGGACCCTCTCTATGGTTTTGAGGTGCGTCCGGGAGTCCGCACCCTAGAGGGGGTTCTGTCACACCTTGGTCTTAGTGTTTTGTGTTTTCGTTGATTGTTTGGTCAGGCCAGGGTGTGACATGGGTTTGTTTTGTTGTATTTCGTATTGGGGTTTTTGTATTATTGGGATTGCGGCTGAGTAGGGGTGTTGTATGGGCTTGGCTGCCTGAGGCGGTTCTCAATCAGAGTCAGGTGATTCTCGTTGTCTCTGATTGGGAACCGTATTTAGGTAGCCTGGGTTTCGCTTTGTATTTCGTGGGTGATTGTTCCTGTCTCTGTGTAGTGTTCACCAGATAGGCTGTAGAAGGTTTCACGTTCCGTTTGTTGTTTTTGTATTTATTCAGTTATTTCATGTATCGTTCCGTTTTTCTTCATTAAAGACATGAGTAACCACCACACTGCATTTCGGTCCGACTCTCTTTCTACAAACGAAGAACGCCGTTACAGCAGAACGCCGCCCGAACAAGGAGAGGAGCCGACACATTTGATCATGATAAATTAATGACTCGTTTGCAATATTATTTTTATGTAAACATGATCAATGACCAAATTTTTATGATAAACTAAAATGTGCTTTTTCTAGTTGAGAGTTTCTGTTCAATGCCCTTCCAGAGAACACTGCCATATCTAGAAAGAAACATATTAAAAGAGCAATCAAAGTTCATATTTCTAATTGTACTACAATATTATGATGTCATTATTCTAATTGTACTACAATATTATGATGTCATTATTCTAATTGTACGACAATATTATGATGTCATTATTCTAATTGTACTACAATATTATGATGTCATTATTCTAATTGTACTACAATATCATGATGTCATTATTCTAATTGTACTACAATATCATGATGTCATTATTCTAATTGTACTACATTATCATGATGTCATTATTCTAATTGTACTACAATATTATGATGTCATGATTCTAATTGTACTACAATATTATGATGTCATTATTCTAATTGTACTACAATATTATGATGTCATTATTCTAATTGTACTACAATATCATGATGTCATTATTCTAATTGTACTACAATATTATGATGTCATTATTCTAATTGTACTACAATATTATGATGTCATTATTCTAATTGTACTACAATATTATGATGTCATTATTCTAATTGTACTACAATATTATGATGTCATTATTCTAATTGTACTACAATATTATGATGACATTATTCTAATTGTACTACAATATCATGATGTCATTATTCTAATTGTACTACAATATCATGATGTCATTATTCTAATGTAAATCTACATTATCATGATGTCATTATTCTAATGTTAATCTACAATATCATGATGTCATTATTCTAATATTAATCTACAATATTATGATGTCATTATTCTAATGTTAATCTACATTATCATGATGTCATTATTGTAATGTTAATCTACATTATCATGATGTCATTATTCTAATGTTAATCTACAATATTACGATGTCATTATTCTAATGTTAATCTACATTATCATGATGTCATTATTCTAATGTTAATCTACAATATCATGATGTCATTATTCTAATGTTAATCTACAATATCATGATGTCATTATTCTAATGTAAATCTACATTATCATGATGTCATTATTCTAATGTTAAACTACATTATTATGATGTCATTATTCTAATGTAAAGCTACATTATCATGATGTCATTATTCTAATGTTAATCTACAATATTATGATGTCATTATTCTAATGAAAATCTACATTATCATGATGTCATTATTCTAATGTAAATCTACATTATCATGATGTCATTATTCTAATGTTAATCTACAATATTATGATGTCATTATTCTAATGAAAATCTACATTATCATGATGTCATTATTCTAATGTTAATCTACATTATCATGATGTCATTATTCTAATGTAAATCTATATTATCATGATGTCATTATTCTAATGTTAATCTACAATATCATGATGTCATTATTCTAATGTGAATCTACATGATTATGATGTCATTATTCTAATGTAAATCTACATGATTATGATGTCATTATTCTAATGTAAATCCTGACTCCTCCCTCCTTTTCTTTTAATTTCCTCATGTTGGGATTTAATCTTCATTAAAAAACTTTTCAATATAATTTAGGTTTGTAAAACCAAAAATAGTTGTGTTCTGTTCATAAAATATTTCAGGCAGTCACAGAGTTGGTAGGGTTTCAGAGCTGTCTATCAACACTACAACACAGCATGTTTTCAGGCCAACCACAACACAGATGCTTGAGAATCACACAGCATGTCGGGTTGCCAGGTTTCAGACCCTTCAATTAGCATGTCACGTGGGCCATTACAATCTATGTCATTAAAAAACTTTTTCAATATAATTTATTGTGGTAAAACCTACGGAAAATAGTTGTGTTCTGTTCATAAAAATTTCAGGCAGCCAACAACACCACGCCAGGCCACACCACAACACAGCATGTCGGGTCACGCCAGGCCACACCACAACACAGCATGTCACGTCACGCCAGGCCACACCACAACACAGCATGTCGGGTCACGCCAGGCCACACCACAACACAGCATGTCACGTCACGCCAGGCCACACCACAACACAGCATGTCAGGTCACGCCAGGCCACACCACAACACAGCATGTCGGGTCACGCCAGGCCACACCACAACACAGCATGTCACGTCACGCCAGGCCACACCACAACACAGCATGTCACGTCACGCCAGGCCACACCACAACACAGCATGTCGGGTCACGCCAGGCCACACCACAACACAGCATGTCACGTCAGGACAGGTCAACAACCTTTCCATCAACGTCAGCAAAACAAAACAAAGGAGTTGATTGTCGACTTCAGGAAGTAGAGGAGGAAACATGCCCTGATCCACATCAACATCACCCTGACCTAATACTATCTAGCTACTGCTTGTCACCCTGGCCTGCTACTATCTAGCTACTACTGCCTGTCACCCTGACCTAATACTATCTAGCTACTGCTTGTCACCTAGCTACGTCCCTCTAAGTTACTGCAGGACAGCAGTGCTCAGTAGGCGGGACTCGGGAGCGAAGGATACTGTGCCCTGTGTTGTTGTGTTGTTGGCTTGCAGTGCAGTGCAGTGCTCTCCCCATTGAGCTGTTATCACGGTGAAATCCAGATGGTTACAAAATCATGGGCATTAAACTAGAGTTGATCCCTTTGCTGCTATAACAGCATTCAATCTTTCCACTAGATGTTGGAATAATAATAATATAATAATATGCTGCTGGCTTTTATCCAAAGGACTTATCATGCATACATTCTACGTATGGGTGGCCCCGGGAACCACAAGAGCATTAATGAGGTTGGGGACCACTGGAACATTGCTGTGGGGAATTGCTTCCGTTCAACCACAAGAGCATTAATGAGGTTGGGCACTAATGTTGGGGGCGATTAGGCCCTGGCTCGCTGTCGGCATTCCAATTCATCCCAAAGGTGTTTGATGGGGTTGAGGTCAGGGCTCTGTGCAGGCCAGTCATATTCTTCCACACCGATCTCAACAAACCATTTCTGTATGGACCTTGCTTTGTTCACAGGGGCATTGTCATGCTGAACCAGGAAAGGGCCATTCCCCAAACTCTTGCCACAATGTTGGAAGCACAGAATCGCCTAGAATGTCTTTATGCTGTAGTGTTAAAATTTCCCTTCACTGGAACTAAGGGGCCTGAACCATGAAAAACAGCCCCAGACCATTATTCCTCCTCCACCAAACTTTACAGTTGGTAACTATGCATTGGGATAGGTAGTATCTCCTGGCAAACCAAGATTTGTCCGTCAGACTGCCAGATGCTGAAGCGCGATTCATCACTCCAGAGAATGCGTTTCCACTGCTCCAGAGTCCAATAGTGCCGAGCTTTACACCACTCCAGTCAACGTTTGGCACATGGTGATCTTAGGCTTGTGTGCGGCTGCTCGGCCACGGAAACCCATTTCATGAAGCTCCCCATCGGGGAAGCTTTTGTGCTGATGTTGCTTCCAGAGGCAATTTGGAAATCGGTAGTGAGTGTTGCAACCGAAGACAGATGATTTGTATGCTCTAAACGGTTCAGCACTCAGCGGTGTGGTCTACCACTTTGCGGCTGAGCCGTTGTTGCTCCTAGACGGTTCCACTTAGCAATCACAGCACTTAAAGTTGATGAATTTGATGAACTGACTTGTTGGACGGGTGGCATCCTATGACAGTGCCACGTTGAAGGTCACTGAGATCTTCAGTAAGGCCATTCTACTGCCAATATTTGTCTATGGAGATTGCATGGCTGTGTGCTCGATTTCATATACCAGTCAGCAACAGGTGTGGCTGAAATAGCAGTATCCACTCATTTGAAGGGGTGTCCACATACAGTGCCTTGGGAAAACATTCAGACGCCTTATATTTTACCACACTTTTATTACGTTACAGCCTTATTCTAAAATGGATTGAATAAAAACATTTCCTCTTCAATCTACACACAATACCCCATAATGACATCACAACGCCCCATCATGACATCACAAAACCCAATAATGACATCACAATAATCCATAATGACATCACAACACCCCATCATGACATCACAATACCCCATAATGACATCACAATACCCCATAAAGACATCACAACACCCCATAATGACATCACAACACCCCATCATGACATCATGATCCTTCTGGTCCTTCTGTAGCTCAGTTGGTAGAGCATGGTGCTTGAAACGCCAGGGTAGCGGGTTCGATTCCCGGGACCACCCATACGTAGAATGTATGCACACATGACTGTAAGTCGCTTTGGATAAAAGCGTCTGCTAAATGGCATATATATATATATACATCACAACACCCCATCATGACATCACAACGCCCCATCATGACATCACAACACCCCATCATGACATCACAACGCCCCATCATGACATCGCAACACCCCATCATGACATCAGAACACCCCATCATGACATCACAACGCCCCATCATGACAAAGCGAAAAACGGGTTTTTAGAAAATATACAAATGTATCTGAACTGTACCCATAATGCTCTGTTACAGTACACATAATGCTCTGTAACAGTACCCATACTGCTATGTTACAGTACCCATAATGCTCTGTTACAGTAAACGGAGTGAAATCAGCCAGTCAGACTGTTGGAATAGAGACATGCTGACAATGTTGTTAAGGGCAACGCTAGCAAATGAAGAAAGTAGTTAGTTGCCACAGTAACAGAGGCATGGGGTGTTTAGCTGGCATGTGTTGGGTTTTAAATAGATCGAGCATGCAGTTCAGCACACGCACACACACCAGTAGTTATGTGGACCCAGTGGTTGTGATAGCAGCCTACTCCACTCAGGGAGGTCATTTATCAGAGTACTATTAATGTCACAAAAGACACACACACTGAAGAGACAGGACACGATATCACTGCTATCCTACTGTAAGCCCTGCAGCTACGGTAGGG
>NC_068447.1:9042820-9093249 GCF_023373465.1 Oncorhynchus keta
AGTCTAGTGGGAGGGTTATATCGTGGTCTGGTGTGAGGGGTTATAACAGTAGTCTAGTGTGAGGGTTATCACAGTAGTCTCGTGTGAGGTTATACCAGTAGTCTAGTGTGAGGAGTTATATCAGTAGTCTAGTGTATTGCAGGGGTTATAACAGTAGTCTAGTGTGAGGGTTTATAACAGTAGTCTAGTGTGAAGGGTTATAACATTAGTCTAATGTGAGGGTTATAACAGTAGTCTAGCGTGAGGTTATACCAGTAGTCCAGTGTGAGGGGCCATACCCAGTAGTCTGGTGAGGGGGTTATAACAGTAGTCCAGTGTGAGGGTTATAACAGTAGTCCAGTGTGAGGGTTATAACAGCAGTCCAGTGGGAGGGGTTACAACAGTAGTCACAGTGGGAGGGGTCCTATCCAGTAGTCTGGTGAGGGGCTATAAAGTAGTCCAGTGTGAGGAGTTATAACAGTAGTCTCGTGTGAGGGGTTATACCCAGTAGTCTCGTGTGAGAGGTTATAACAGTAGTCTAGGTGAGAGGTTATAACAGTAGTCTAGGGGTTATATCAGTAGTCTAGTGTGTGGGGTTATAACTGGTGTAGTCTAGTGTGAGGGGTATAACATTAGTCTAGTGTGAAGAGTTATACCAGTAGTCTAGTGTGAGGGGTTACCAGCAGTCTAGTGTGAGGGTTATAACAATGTCCAGTGTGAGGTTATAACAGTAGTCTAGTGTGAGGGGTGGTATCAGTAGTCTAACGTGAGGGGTTATAACAGTAGTCTAGTGTGTGAGGGAGTTATAACAGTAGTCTGGTGTGAGGTTATACCAGTAGTCCAGTGTCTGAGGGTGTTATAACAGCAGTCTAGTGTGAGGGGTTATAACAGTGGTCTAGTGTGAGGGGTTATAACGGTAGTCTAGTATGAGAGGTTATGTCAGTAGTCTGGTGTGAGGGGTTATAACAGTAGTCTAGTGTGAGGGGTTATAACAGTAGTCTAGTGTGAGGGGTTATACCAGTAGTCTAGTGTGAGGGGTTATAACAGTAGTCTAGTGGGAGGGGTTATAACAATGTCTGAGGGGTTATAACGGTAGTCTAGTGTGAGAGTTATAACAGTAGTCTAGTGTGAGAGGTTATAACAGCAGTCTAGTGTGAGGGGTTATAACAGCAGTCTAGTGTGAGGGGTTATAACAGTGGTCTAGTGTGGAGGGGTTATAACAGTAGTCTAGTGTGAGAGGTTATATCAGTAGTCTAGTGTGAGGGGTTATAACAGTAGTCTAGTGTGAGGGTTATAACAGTAGTCTAGTGTGAGGGTTATACCAGTAGTCTAGTGTGAGGGTTATAATAGTAGTCTAGTGTGAGGGTTATACCAGTAGTCTAGTGAGGGTTATAACAGTAGTCTGGTGTGAGGGTTATAACAGTAGTCTAGTGTGAAGGGTTATAACAGTAGTCTAATGAGGGGTTATAACAGTAGTCTAGCGTGAGGGGTTATACCAGTAGTCTAGTGTGAGGGGTTATACCAGTAGTCTAGTGTGAGGGTTATAACAGTAGTCTAGTGTGAGGAGTTATAACAGTAGTCTAGTGTGAGGGGTTATAACAGTAGTCTAGTGGGAGGTTACAACAGTAGTCTAGTGGGAGGGGTTATATCAGTAGTCTGGTGTGAGGGGTTATAACAGTAGTCTAGTGTGAGGGGTTATAACAGTAGTCTCGTGAGGGGTTATGCCAGTAGTCTCGTGTGAGAGGTTATAACAGTAGTCTAGTGTGAGGGTTATAACAGTAGCCTAGTGTGAGGGTTATAACAGTAGTCTAGTGTGAGGGTTATAACAGTAGTCTAGTGGAGGGGTTATGTCAGTAATCTGAGTGAGGGGTTATAACAGTAGTCTCAGTGTGAGGGGTTATAACAGTAGTCTAGTGGGAGGTTATGTCCCAGTAGTCTAGTGTGAGGGGTTATTATAGGGGTTATCAGTAGAGTGTGAGGGGTTATAACAGTGGTCCAGTGTGAGGGGTTATAACAGTAGAGGGTTATAACAGTAGTCTAGTGAAGGTTATAACAGTAGTCTGAGGGATTTATAACAGTAGTGAGGGTTACAACAGTAGTCTATTATCGTGAGGGGTTATAACAGTAGTCTAGTGTGAGAGGTTATAACAGTAGTCTAGTGTGAGGGTTATAACAGCAGTCTAGTGTGAGGGTTATAACAGTAGTCTAGTGTGAAGGTTATAACAGTAGTCTAGTGAGGGTTACAACAGTAGTCTAGTGTGAGGGGTTATAACAGTAGTCTGGTGTGAGGAGTTATATCAGTAGTCTAGTGTGAGGGGTTATAACAGTAGTCTAGTGTGAGGGGTTATAACAGTAGTCTAGTGGAGGGGTTATAACAGTAGTCTAGTGTGAGGAGTTATACCAGTAGTCTAGTGTGAGGGGTTATAACAGCAGTCTAGTGTGAGGGTTATAACAGTAGTCTAGTGTGAGAGGTTATACAGTAGTCTAGTGAGGGGTTATATACAGTAGTCTAGTGTGAGGGGTTATAACAGTAGATCTAGTGTGAGGGGTTATCACAGTAGTCTCAGTGTGAGGGTTATACCAGTAGTCTCGTGTGAGTGCATATCAGTAATCTAGTGTGAGGGGTTATAACAGTAGTCTAGTGTGAGGGGTTATAACAGTAGTCTAGTGTGAGGGGTTATAACAGTAGTCTAGTGTGAGGGGTTATAAATAGTAGTCTGGCGTGATTTATAACAGTAGTCTAGTGTGAGGGGTTATAACAGTAGTCTAGTGTGAGGGGTTATAACAGTAGTCTCGTGTGAGAGGTTATAACAGTAGTCTAGTGTGAAAGGTTATAACAGTAGTCTAGTGGGAGGAGTTGCAACAGTAGTCTAGTGGGGAGGGGTTATATCAGTAGTCTGGTGTGAGGGGTTATAACAGTAGTCTAGTGTGAGGGGGTTATAACAGTAGTCGTAGTGTGTGGGGTTATAACAGTAGTCTAGTAGGAGGGGTTATAACAGTAGTCTAGTGTGTGGGGTTATAACAGTAGTCTAGTGTGAGGGTTATAACAGTAGTCTGAGTGAAGGTACCAGTAGTCTAGTGTGAGGGTTATAACAGTAGTCTAGTGTGAGGGTTATAACAGTAGTCTAGTGTGAGGGTTATAACAGTAGTCTAGTGTGAGGGTTATAACAGTAGTCTAGTGTGAGGTTATAACAGTAGTCTCGTGTGAGGGGTTATAACAGTAGTCTAGTGTGAGGGGTTATACCAGTAGTCTAGTGTGAGGGGTTAATAACAGTAGTCTGTGTGAGGGGTTATAACAGTAGTCTCGTGTGAGGGTTATAACAGTAGTCTAGTGGGAGGGGTTATACCCAGTAGTCTAGTGTGAGGGGTTGCCAACAGTAGTCTAGTGTGAGGGGTTATAACAGTAGTCTAGTGTGAGGGGTTATAACAGTAGTCTAGTGTGAGGGGTTATAACAGTAGTCTAGTGGGAGGGGTTATATCAGTAGTCTAGTGTGAGGGGTTATAACAGTAGTCTAGTGTGAGGGGTTATAACAGTAGTCTAGTGGAAGGGTTATAACATTAGTCTAGTGTGAGGGGTTATAACAGTAGTCTAGTGTGAGGGGTTATAACAGTAGTCTAGTGTGGGGTTATACCAGGTCTAGTTGAGGGGTTATATAGTCTCGTGTGAGGGGTTATAACAGTAGTCTAGTGTGAGTAGTCTAGGGGTTATAACAGTAGTCTAGTGTGAGGGGGTTATAACAGTAGTCTAGTGGGAGGGTTATATCAGTAGTCTAGTGTGAGGGTTATAACAGTAGTCTCAGTGTGAGGGGTTATAACAGTAGTCTAGTGTGAGGGGTTATAACAGTAGTCTGGTGAGGGTTATAACAGTAGTCTAGTGTGAGGGTTATACCAGTAGTCTAGTGGTTATATCAGTAGTCTAGTGTGAGGGGTTATAACAGTAGTCTAGTGTGAGGGGTTATATCAGTAGTCTAGTGTGAGGCGTTATAACAGTAGTCTCGTGTGAGGGGTTATAACAGTAGTCTCGTGTGAGGGGTTATAACAGTAGTCTCGTGTGAGGGGTTATACCAGTAGTCTAGTGTGAGGGGTTATAACAGCAGTCTAGTGTGAGGGGTTATAACAGTAGTCTAGTGTGAGAGGTTATAACAGTAGTCTAGTGGGAGGGGTTACAACAGTAGTCTAGTGGGAGGGGTTATATCAGTAGTCTGGTGTGAGGGGTTATAACAGTAGTCTAGTGTGAGGGGTTATCACAGTAGTCTCGTGTGAGGGGTTATACCAGTAGTCTCGTGTGAGGGGTTATATCAGTAGTCTAGTGTGTGGGGTTATAACAGTAGTCTAGTGTGAGGGGTTATAACAGTAGTCTAGTGTGAAGGGTTATAACATTAGTCTAATGTGAGGTTATAACAGTAGTCTAGCGTGAGGGTTATACCAGTAGTCTAGTGTGAGGGGTTATACCAGTAGTCTAGTGTGAGAGGTTATAACAGTAGTCTAGTGTGAGGGGTTATAACAGTAGTCTAGTGTGAGGGTTATAACAGTAGTCTAGTGGGAGGGGGTTACAACAGTAGTCTAGTGGGAGGGTTATATCAGTAGTCTGGTGTGAGGGGTTATAACAGTAGTCTAGTGTGAGGGGTTATAACAGTAGTCTCGTGTGAGGGGTTATGCCAGTAGTCTCGTGTGAGGGTTATAACAGTAGTCTAGTGTGAGGGGTTATAACAGTAGTCAGTTATATCAGTAGTCTAGTGTGAGGGTTATAACAGTAGTCTAGTGTGAGGGTTATAACAGTAGTCTAGTGTGAAGGGTTATACCAGTAGTCTAGTGTGAGGGGTTACAACAGCAGTCTAGTGTGAGGGGTTATAACAGTAGTCTAGTGTGAGGGGTTATAACAGTAGTCTAGTGTGAGGGGTAATATCAGTAGTCTAGTGTGAGGGGTTATAACAGTAGTCTCGTGTGAGGGGTTATAACAGTAGTCTAGTGTGAGGGGTTATACCAGTAGTCTAGTGTGAGGGGTTATAACAGCAGTCTAGTGTGAGGGGTTATAACAGTGGTCTAGTGTGAGGGGTTATAACAGTAGTCTAGTATGAGAGGTTATATCAGTAGTCTAGTGTGAGGGGTTATAACAGTAGTCTAGTGTGAGGGGTTATAACAGTAGTCTAGTGTGAGGGTTATACCAGTAGTCTAGTGTGAGGGTTATAACAGTAGTCTAGTGGGAGGGGTTATAACAGTAGTCTAGTCTGAGGGTTATAACAGTAGTCTAGTGTGAGAGGTTATAACAGTAGTCTAGTGTGAGAGGTTATAACAGCAGTCTAGTGTGAGGGGTTATAACAGCAGTCTAGTGTGAGGGTTATAACAGTGGTCTAGTGTGAGGGGTTATAACAGTAGTCTAGTGTGAGGGGTTATATCAGTAGTCTAGTGTGAGGGGGTTATAACAGTAGTCTAGTGTGAGGGGTTATAACAGTAGTCTAGTGTGAGGTTATACCAGTAGTCTAGTGTGAGGGTTATAACAGTAGTCTAGTGTGAGGGTTATACCAGTAGTCTAGTGTGAGGGGTTATAACAGTAGTCTAGTGTGAGGGGTTATAACAGTAGTCTAGTGTGAAGGGTTATAACAGTAGTCTAATGTGAGGGGTTATAACAGTAGTCAGCGTGAGGGGTTATACCAGTAGTCTAGTGTGAGGGTTATACCAGTAGTCTAGTGTGAGGGGTTATAACAGTAGTCTAGTGTGAGGGTTATAACAGTAGTCTAGTGTGAGGGGTTATAACAGTAGTCTAGTGGGAGGGGTTACAACAGTAGTCTAGTGGGAGGGTTATATCAGTAGTCTGGTGTGAGGGTTATAACAGTAGTCTAGTGTGAGGGGTTATAACAGTAGTCTCGTGTGAGGGTTATACCAGTAGTCTCGTGTGAGAGGTTATAACAGTAGTCTAGGTTATAACAGTAGAGGGGTTATATCAGTAGTCTAGGTGAGGGTTATAACAGTAGTCTAGTGTGAGGGGTTATAAGTCTAGTGTGAAGGGTACCAGTAGTCTAGTGTGAGGGGTGAGGGTTATAACAGTAGTCAGTGTGAGGGGTTATAACAGTAGTCTAGTGTGAGGGGGTAATATCAGTAGTCTAGTGTGAGGGGTTATAACAGTAGTCTCGTGTGAGGGGTTATAACAGTAGTCTAGTGTGAGGGGTTATACCAGTAGTCTAGTGTGAGGGGTTATAACAGCAGTCTAGTGTGAGGGGTTATAACAGTGGTCTAGTGTGAGGGGTTATAACAGTAGTCTAGTGTGAGAGGTTATATCAGTAGTCTAGTGTGAGGGGTTATAACAGTAGTCTAGTGTGAGGGGTTATAACAGTAGTCTAGTGTGAGGGGTTATACCAGTAGTCTAGTGTGAGGGGTTATAACAGTAGTCTAGTGGGAGGGGTTATAACAGTAGTCTAGTCTGAGGGGTTATAACAGTAGTCTAGTGTGAGAGGTTATAACAGTAGTCTAGTGTGAGAGGTTATAACAGCAGTCTAGTGTGAGGGGTTATAACAGTAGTCTAGTGTGAGAGGTTATAACAGTGGTCTAGTGTGAGGGGTTATAACAGTAGTCTAGTGTGAGGGGTTATATCAGTAGTCTAGTGTGAGGGGTTATAACAGTAGTCTAGTGTGAGGGGTTATAACAGTAGTCTAGTGTGAGGGTTATACCAGTAGTCTAGTGTGAGGGGTTATAACAGTAGTCTAGTGTGAGGGGTTATACCAGTAGTCTAGTGTGAGGGTTATAACAGTAGTCTAGTGTGAGGGGTTATAACAGTAGTCTAGTGTGAAGAGGTTATAACAGTAGTCTAATGTGGGGTTATAACAGTAGTCTAGCGTGAGGGGTTATACCAGTAGTCTAGTGTGGGGTTATACCAGTAGTCTAGTGTGAGGGTTATAACAGTAGTCTAGTGTGAGGGGTTATAACAGTAGTCTAGTGTGAGGGTTATAACAGTAGTCTAGTGGGAGGGGTTACAACAGTAGTCTAGTGGGAGGGGTTATATCAGTAGTCTGGTGTGAGGGTTATAACAGTAGTCTAGTGTGAGGGGTTATAACAGTAGTCTCGTGTGAGGGTTATACCAGTAGTCTCGTGTGAGAGGTTATAACAGTAGTCTAGTGTGAGAGGTTATAACAGTAGTCTAGGGGTTATAACAGTAGTCTAGTGTGAGGGTTATAACAGTAGTCTGGTGTGAGGGGTTATATCAGTAGTCTAGTGTGAGGAGTTATAACAGTAGTCTGAGTGTAGTCTAGTGTGAGGGGTTATACCAGTAGTCTAGTGTGAGGGGTTATAACAGCAGTCTAGTGTGAGGGTTATAACAGTGGTCTAGTGAGGGGTTATAACAGTAGTCTAGTGTGAGGGTTATAACAGTAGTCTAGTGTGAGGGGTTATAACAGTAGTCTAGTGGGAGGGTTATAACAGTAGTCTAGTGGGAGGGGTTATAACAGTAGTCAGTGTGAGGGTTATAACAGTAGTCTAGTGTGAGAGGTTATAACAGCAGTCTAGTGTGAGGGTTATAACAGTAGTATAGTGTGGGGTTATAACAGTAGTCTAGTGGGAGGGGTTACAACAGTAGTCTAGTGTGAGGGGTTATAACAGTAGTCTGGTGTGAGGGGTTATAACAGTAGTCTAGTGTGAGGGGTTATCACAGTAGTCTCGTGTGAGGGGTTATACCAGTAGTCTCGTGTGAGGGGTTATATCAGTAGTCTAGTGTGTGGGGTTATAACAGTAGTCTAGTGTGAGGGGTTATAACAGTAGTCTAGTGTGAAGGGTTATAACAGTAGTCTAATGTGAGGGGTTATAACAGTAGTCTAGCGTGAGGGGTTATACCAGTAGTCTAGTGTGAGGGGTTATACCAGTAGTCTAGTGTGAGGGGTTATAACAGTAGTCTAGTGTGAGGGGTTATAACAGTAGTCTAGTGTGAGGGGTTATAACAGTAGTCTAGTGGGAGGGGTTACAACAGTAGTCTAGTGGGAGGGGTTATATCAGTAGTCTGGTGTGAGGGGTTATAACAGTAGTCTAGTGTGAGGGGTTATAACAGTAGTCTCGTGTGAGGGGTTATACCAGTAGTCTCGTGTGAGAGGTTATAACAGTAGTCTAGTGTGAGAGGTTATAACAGTAGTCTAGGGGTTATATCAGTAGTCTAGTGTGTGGGGTTATAACAGTAGTCTAGTGTGAGGGGTTATAACAGTAGTCTAGTGTGAGGGGTTATACCAGTAGTCTAGTGTGAGGGGTTACAACAGCAGTCTAGTGTGAGGGGTTATAACAGTAGTCTAGTGTGAGGGGTTATAACAGTAGTCTAGTGTGAGGGGTTATATCAGTAGTCTAGTGTGAGGGGTTATAACAGTAGTCTCGTGTGAGGGGTTATAACAGTAGTCTAGTGTGAGGGGTTATACCAGTAGTCTAGTGTGAGGGGTTATAACAGCAGTCTAGTGTGAGGGGTTATAACAGTGGTCTAGTGTGAGGGGTTATATCAGTAGTCTAGTGTGTGGGGTTATAACAGTAGTCTAGTGTGAGGTGTTATAACAGTAGTCTAGTGTGAGGGGTTATAACAGTAGTCTAGTGTGAGGGGTTATAACAGTAGTCTAGTGTGAGGGGTTATAACAGTAGTCTAGTGTGAGGGTTATAACAGTAGTCTAGTGTGAGGGTTATAACAGTAGTCTAGTGTGAGGGTTATAACAGTAGTCTAGTGTGAGGGTTATAACAGTAGTCTAGTGTGAGGGTTATATCAGTAGTCTCGTGTGAGGGGTTATAACAGTAGTCTAGTGTGAGGGTTATAACAGTAGTCTCGTGTGAGGGTTATACCAGTAGTCTCGTGTGAGGGTTATAACAGTAGTCTAGTGTGAGGGGTTATAACAGTAGTCCAGTGTGAGGGGTTATATCAGTAGTCTAGTGTGAGGGTTATAACAGTAGTCTAGTGTGAGGTTATAACAGTAGTCTAGTGTGAAGGGTTATACCAGTAGTCTAGTGTGAGGGGTTACAACAGCAGTCTAGTGTGAGGGGTAACAGTAGTCTAGTGTGAGGGGTTATAACAGTAGTCTAGTGTGAGGGGTTATATCAGTAGTCAGTGTGAGGGTTATACAGTAGTCTCGTGTGAGGGTTATAACAGTAGTCTAGTGTGAGAGGTTATACCAGTAGTGAGGGTTATAACAGCAGTCTAGTGTGAGGGGTTATAACAGTGGTCTAGTGTGAGGGGTTATAACAGTAGTCTAGTGTGAGAGGTTATATCAGTAGTCTAGTGTGAGGGGTTATAACAGTAGTCTAGTGTGAGGGTTATAACAGTAGTCTAGTGTGAGGGGTTATACCAGTAGTCTAGTGTGAGGGGTTATAACAGCAGTCTAGTGTGAGGGGTTATAACAGTAGTATAGTGTGAGGGGTTATAACAGTAGTCTAGTGTGAAGGTTATAACAGTAGTCTAGTGTGAGGGGTTATAACAGTAGTCTAATGTGAGGGGTTATAACAGTAGTCTAGTGTGAGGGTTATACCAGTAGTCTAGTGTGAGGGTTATACCAGTAGTCTAGTGTGAGGGTTATAACAGTAGTCTAGTGGGAGGGTTATGTCAGTAGTTTAGTGTGAGGGGTTATAACAGTAGTCTAGTGTGAGGGGTTATAACAGTAGTCTAGTGTGAAGGGTTATAACATTAGTCTAATGTGAGGGGTTATAACAGTAGTCTAGCGTGAGGGGTTATACCAGTAGTCTAGTGTGAGGGGTTATACCAGTAGTCTAGTGTGAGGGGTTATAACAGTAGTCTAGTGTGAGGGGTTATAACAGTAGTCTAGTGTGAGGGGTTATAACAGTAGTCTAGTGGGAGGGGTTACAACAGTAGTCTAGTGGGAGGGGTTATATCAGTAGTCTGGTGTGAGGGGTTATAACAGTAGTCTAGTGTGAGGGGTTATAACAGTAGTCTCGTGTGAGGGGTTATACCAGTAGTCTCGTGTGAGAGGTTATAACAGTAGTCTCGTGTGAGGGGTTATAACAGTAGTCTAGTGTGAGGGGTTATACCAGTAGTCTAGTGTGAGGGGTTATAACAGCAGTCTAGTGTGAGGGGTTATAACAGTGGTCTAGTGTGAGGGGTTATAACAGTAGTCTAGTATGAGAGGTTATATCAGTAGTCTAGTGTGAGGGGTTATAACAGTAGTCTAGTGTGAGGGGTTATAACAGTAGTCTAGTGTGAGGGGTTATACCAGTAGTCTAGTGTGAGGGGTTATAACAGTAGTCTAGTGGGAGGGGTTATAACAGTAGTCTAGTCTGAGGGGTTATAACAGTAGTCTAGTGTGAGAGGTTATAACAGTAGTCTAGTGTGAGAGGTTATAACAGCAGTCTAGTGTGAGGGGTTATAACAGCAGTCTAGTGTGAGGGGTTATAACAGTGGTCTAGTGTGAGGGGTTATAACAGTAGTCTAGTGTGAGAGGTTATATCAGTAGTCTAGTGTGAGGGGTTATAACAGTAGTCTAGTGTGAGGGGTTATAACAGTAGTCTAGTGTGAGGGGTTATACCAGTAGTCTAGTGTGAGGGGTTATAACAGTAGTCTAGTGTGAGGGGTTATACCAGTAGTCTAGTGTGAGGGGTTATAACAGTAGTCTAGTGTGAGGGGTTATAACAGTAGTCTAGTGTGAAGGGTTATAACAGTAGTCTAATGTGAGGGGTTATAACAGTAGTCTAGCGTGAGGGGTTATACCAGTAGTCTAGTGTGAGGGGTTATACCAGTAGTCTAGTGTGAGGGGTTATAACAGTAGTCTAGTGTGAGGGGTTATAACAGTAGTCTAGTGTGAGGGGTTATAACAGTAGTCTAGTGGGAGGGGTTACAACAGTAGTCTAGTGGGAGGGGTTATATCAGTAGTCTGGTGTGAGGGGTTATAACAGTAGTCTAGTGTGAGGGGTTATAACAGTAGTCTCGTGTGAGGGGTTATACCAGTAGTCTTGTGTGAGAGGTTATAACAGTAGTCTAGTGTGAGAGGTTATAACAGTAGTCTAGGGGTTATAACAGTAGTCTAGTGTGAGGGGTTATAACAGTAGTCTGGTGTGAGGGGTTATATCAGTAGTCTAGTGTGAGGGGTTATAACAGTAGTCTCGTGTGAGGGGTTATAACAGTAGTCTAGTGTGAGGGGTTATACCAGTAGTCTAGTGTGAGGGGTTATAACAGCAGTCTAGTGTGAGGGGTTATAACAGTGGTCTAGTGTGAGGGGTTATAACAGTAGTCTAGTGTGAGGGGTTATAACAGTAGTCTAGTGTGAGGGGTTATAACAGTAGTCTAGTGGGAGGGTTACAACAGTAGTCTAGTGGGAGGGGTTATAACAGTAGTCTAGTGTGAGAGGTTATAACAGTAGTCTAGTGTGAGAGGTTATAACAGCAGTCTAGTGTGAGGGGTTATAACAGTAGTATAGTGTGAGAGGTTATAACAGTAGTCTAGTGGGAGGGGTTACAACAGTAGTCTAGTGGGAGGGGTTATATCAGTAGTCTGGTGTGAGGGGTTATAACAGTAGTCTAGTGTGAGGGGTTATCACAGTAGTCTCGTGTGAGGGGTTATACCAGTAGTCTCGTGTGAGGGGTTATATCAGTAGTCTAGTGTGTGGGGTTATAACAGTAGTCTAGTGTGAGGGGTTATAACAGTAGTCTAGTGTGAAGGGTTATAACAGTAGTCTAATGTGAGGGGTTATAACAGTAGTCTAGCGGGTGTAGTTATACCAGTAGTCTAGTCTACTACTGTTAACCTTAACCCTTACCTTAACCATTCATAACCCTATCTCAAACCTTTTGGACATTTACGGAAAAGCGTTGGAGACTGTGAGAGCGTGTTGGGTTCACTACAGGTACACTACAGGTACACTACAGGTACACTACAGGTACACTACAGGTTCACTACAGATACACTACAGGTTCACTACAGGTACACTACAGGTACACTACAGGTACACTACAGGTTCACTACAGGTACACTACAGGTTCACTACAGGTTCACTACAGATACACTACAGGTTCACTACAGGTACACTACAGGTACACTACAGGTACAGTACAGGTACACTACAGGTACACTACAGGTACACTACAGGTTCACTACAGGTACACTACAGGTTCACTACAGGTTCACTACAGATACACTACAGGTTCACTACAGGTACACTACAGGTACACTACAGGTACAGTACAGGTACACTACAGGTACACTACAGGTACAGTACAGGTACACTACAGGTTCACTACAGGTTCACTACAGGTACACTACAGGTACAGTACAGGTTCACTACAGGTTCACTACAGGTACAGGTTCACTACAGGTACACTACAGGTACACTACAGGTACAGTACAGGTTCACTACAGGTTCACAACAGGTACACTACAGGTACAGTACAGGTTCACTACAGGTTCACACAACAGGTACAGTACAGGTTCACTACAGGTACACTACAGGTACACTACAGGTACAGTACAGGTACAGTACAGGTTCACAACAGGTACACTACAGGTACAGTACAGGTACAGTACAGGTTCACTACAGGTACACTACAGGTACACTACAGGTACACTACAGGTACAGGTTCACTACAGGTACACTACAGGTACAGTACAGGTTCACTACAGGTACAGGTTCACTACAGGTACACTACAGGTACACTACAGGTACAGTACAGGTTCACTACAGGTACAGGTTCACTACAGGTACAGGTTCACTACAGGTACACTACAGGCACACTACAGGTACACTACAGGTACACTACAGGTTCACTACCGGTTCACTACAGGTACACTACAGGTTCACTACAGGTACACTACAGGTTCACTACAGGTACACTACAGGTACACTACAGGTTCACTACAGGTACACTACAGGTTCACTACAGGTTCACTACAGGTACACTACAGGTACAGTACAGGTACACTACAGGTTCACTACAGGTACACTACAGGTACAGTACAGGTTCACTACAGGTACACTACAGGTACAGTACAGGTACAGTACAGGTACACTACAGGTACAGTACAGGTACACTACAGGTACAGTACAGGTACAGTACAGGTTCACTACAGGTACAGGTTCACTACAGGTACACTACAGATACAGTACAGGTTCACTACAGGTACAGGTTCACTACAGGTACACTACAGGTACACTACAGGTACAGTACAGGTTCACTACAGGTTCACTACAGGTACACTACAGGAACCGTACAGGTTCACTACAGGTACAGGTTCACTACAGGTACACTACAGGTTCACTACAGGTACAGGTTCACTACAGGTACAGGTTCACTACAGGTACACTACAGATACAGTACAGGTTCACTACAGGTACAGTACAGATACAGTACAGGTTCACTACAGGTTCACTACAGGTACAGGTTCACTACAGGTACACTACAGGTACACTACAGGTTCACTACAGGTTCACTACAGGTACACTACAGATACAGTACAGGTTCACTACAGGTTCACTACAGGTACAGGTTCACTACAGGTACAGGTTCACTACAGGTACACTACAGATACAGTACAGGTTCACTACAGGTACAGTACAGATACAGTACAGGTTCACTACAGGTTCACTACAGGTACAGGTTCACTACAGGTACACTACAGGTACACTACAGGTTCACTACAGGTACACTACAGGTTCACTACAGGTACACTACAGGTACACTACAGGTACACTACAGGTTCACTACCGGTTCACTACAGGTACACTACAGGTTCACTACAGGTACACTACAGGTTCACTACAGGTACACTACAGGTACACTACAGGTACACTACTACAGGTTCACTACCGGTTCACTACAGGTACACTACAGGTTCACTACAGGTTCACTACCGGTTCACTACAGGTTCACTACAGGTACACTACAGGTACACTACAGGTACAGTACAGGTTCACTACAGGTTCACAACAGGTACACTACAGGTACACTACAGGTACACTACAGGTACACTACAGGTTCACTACAGGTACACTACAGGTTCACTACAGGTACACTACCGGTTCACTACAGGTACACTACAGGTACACTACAGGTACACTACAGGTACACAACAGGTACAGGTACACTACAGGTACACTACAGGTTCACTACCGGTTCACTACAGGTACACTACAGGTACACTACAGGTTCACTACAGGTACACTACAGGTTCACTACAGGTTCACTACAGGTTCACTACAGGTTCACAACAGGTACACTACAGGTACAGTACAGGTTCACTACAGGTTCACAACAGGTACAGTACAGGTACACTACAGGTACACTACAGGTACACTACAGGTACAGTACAGGTACAGTACAGGTTCACTACAGGTACACTACAGGTACACTACAGGTACAGTACAGGTACAGTACAGGTACACAACAGGTACACTACAGGTACAGTACAGGTACAGTACAGGTACACTACAGGTACACTACAGGTACAGGTTCACTACAGGTACACTACAGGTACACTACAGGTACAGTACAGGTTCACTACAGGTACACAACAGGTACAGTACAGGTACAGTACAGGTTCACTACAGGTACACTACAGGTACAGGTTCACTACAGGTACACTACAGGTTCACTACAGGTTCACTACCGGTTCACTACAGGTTCACTACAGGTACACTACAGGTACACTACAGGTTCAGTACAGGTTCACTACAGGTTCACAACAGGTACACTACAGGTACACTACAGGTACACTACAGGTTCACTACAGGTACACTACAGGTTCACTACAGGTACACTACCGGTTCACTACAGGTACACTACAGGTACACTACAGGTACACTACAGGTACACAACAGGTACAGGTACACTACAGGTACACTACAGGTTCACTACCGGTTCACTACAGGTACACTACAGGTACACTACAGGTTCACTACAGGTACACTACAGGTTCACTACAGGTTCACTACAGGTTCACTACAGGTTCACAACAGGTACACTACAGGTACAGTACAGGTTCACTACAGGTTCACAACAGGTACAGTACAGGTACACTACAGGTACACTACAGGTACACTACACTACAGGTACAGTACAGGTACAGTACAGGTTCACTACAGGTACACTACAGGTACACTACAGGTACACTACAGGTACAGTACAGGTTCACAACAGGTACACTACAGGTACACTACAGGTACAGTACAGGTTCACTACAGGTACACTACAGGTACAGGTTCACTACAGGTACACTACAGGTACAGGTTCACTACAGGTACAGTACAGGTTCACTACAGGTTCACAACAGGTACAGTACAGGTACAGTACAGGTTCACTACAGGTACACTACAGGTACAGGTTCACTACAGGTACACTACAGGTACAGTACAGGTTCACTACAGGTACACTACAGGTACACTACAGGTTCACTACAGGTACACTACAGGTACACTACAGGTTCACTACAGGTACACTACAGGTACACACTACAGGATCACTACAGGTTTACTACAGGTACACTACAGGTTCACTACAGGTTCACTACAGGTACACTACAGGTACACTACAGGTACACTACAGATTCACTACAGGTACACTACAGGTTCACTACAGGTTCACTACAGGTACACTACAGGTTCACTACAGGTTCACTACAGGTACACTACAGGTACACTACAGGTTCACTACAGGTACACTACAGGTTCACTACAGGTACACTACAGGTTCACTACCGGTTCACTACAGGTACACTACAGGTTCACTACAGGTACACTACAGGTTCACTACAGGTACACTACAGGTTCACTACAGGTTCACTACAGGTACACTACAGGTACAGTACAGGTTCACTACAGGTTCACTACAGGTACACTACAGGTTCACTACAGGTTCACTACAGGTTCACTACAGGTAGGTTCACTACAGGTACAGTACAGGTTCACTACAGGTTACACTACAGGTTCACTAGGTTCAGGTACACTACAGGTACACTACAGGTACACTACAGGTACACTACAGGTTCACTACAGGTACACTACAGGTTCACTACAGGTACACTACCGGTTCACTACAGGTACACTACAGGTACACTACAGGTACACTACAGGTACACAACAGGTACAGGTACACTACAGGTACACTACAGGTTCACTACCGGTTCACTACAGGTACACTACAGGTACACTACAGGTTCACTACAGGTACACTACAGGTTCACTACAGGTTCACTACAGGTTCACAACAGGTACACTACAGGTACAGTACAGGTTCACTACAGGTTCACAACAGGTACAGTACAGGTACACTACAGGTACACTACAGGTACACTACAGGTACAGTACAGGTACAGTACAGGTTCACTACAGGTACACTACAGGTACACTACAGGTACAGTACAGGTACAGTACAGGTTCACAACAGGTACACTACAGGTACAGTACAGGTACAGTACAGGTTCACTACAGGTACACTACAGGTACAGGTTCACTACAGGTACACTACAGGTACACTACAGGTACAGTACAGGTTCACTACAGGTTCACAACAGGTACAGTACAGGTACAGTACAGGTTCACTACAGGTACACTACAGGTACAGGTTCACTACAGGTACACTACAGGTACAGTACAGGTTCACTACAGGTACACTACAGGTACACTACAGGTTCACTACAGGTACACTACAGGTACACTACAGGTTCACTACAGGTACACTACAGGATCACTACAGGTTTACTACAGGTACACTACAGGTTCACTACCGGTTCACTACAGGTACACTACAGGTTCACTACAGGTACACTACAGGTACAGTACAACCACTGAACCCATAACATGGGGGTTCCATCAGTATAGTCAACCACTGAACCCATAACATAACATGGGGGTTCCATCAGTATAGTCAACCACTGAACCCATAACATGGGGTTCCATCAGTATATTCAACCACTGAACCCATAACATAACATGGGGTTCCATCAGTATATTCAACCACTGAACCCATAACATGGGGTTCCATCAGTATATTCAACCACTGAACCCATAACATGGGGGTCCATCAGTATAGTCAACCACTGAACCCATAACATAACATGGGGGTTCCATCAGTATAGTCAACCACTGAACCCATAACATGGGGTTCCATCAGTATAGTCAACCACTGAACCCATAACATGGGGGTCCATCAGTATAGTCAACCACTGAACCCATAACATGGGGTTCCATCAGTATAGTCAACCACTGAACCCATAACATGGGGGTCCATCAGTATAGTCAACCACTGAACCCGTAACATAACATGGGGGTTCCATCAGTATAGTCAACCACTGAACCCATAACATAACATGGGGGTTCCATCAGTATATTCAACCACTGAACCCATAACATGGGGGTTCCATCAGTATATTCAACCACTGAACCCATAACATAACATGGGGGTTCCATCAGTATATTCAACCACTGAACCCATAACATGGGGGTTCCATCAGTATAGTCAACCACTGAACCCATAACATGGGGGTCCATCAGTATATTCAACCACTGAACCCATAACATGGGGTTCCATCAGTATAGTCAACCACTGAACCCATAACATGGGGGTTCCATCAGTATAGTCAACCACTGAACCCATAACATGGGGGTTCCATCAGTATATTCAACCACTGAACCCATAACATGGGGGTTCCATCAGTATATTCAACCACTGAACCCATAACATGGGGGTCCATCAGTATATTCAACCACTGAACCCATAACATAACATGGGGTTCCATCAGTATATTCAACCACTGAACCCATAACATGGGGTTCCATCAGTATAGTCAACCACTGAACCCATAACATAACATGGGGGTTCCATCAGTATATTCAACCACTGAACCCATAACATGGGGTCCATCAGTATATTCAACCACTGAACCCATAACATGGGGGTCCATCAGTATATTCAACCACTGAACCCATAACATGGGGGTTCCATCAGTATATTCAACCACTGAACCCATAACATGGGGGTCCATCAGTATATTCAACCACTGAACCCATAACATGGGGGTTCCATCAGTATAGTCAACCACTGAACCCATAACATGGGGGTTCCATCAGTATAGTCAACCACTGAACCCATAACATGGGGGTTCCATCAGTATATTCAACCACCGAACCCATAACATAACATGGGGGTTCCATCAGTATAGTCAACCACTGAACCCATAACATGGGGGTCCATCAGTATATTCAACCACTGAACCCATAACATGGGGTTCCATCAGTATAGTCAACCACTGAACCCATAACATGGGGTTCCATCAGTATATTCAACCACTGAACCCATAACATGGGGGTCCATCAGTATATTCAACCACTGAACCCATAACATGGGGGTTCTATCAGTATAGTCAACCACTGAACCCATAACATGGGGGTTCCATCAGTATAGTCAACCACTGAACCCATAACATGGGGGTTCTATCAGTATAGTCAACCACTGAACCCATAACATGGGGGTTCCATCAGTATAGTCAACCACTGAACCCATAACATAACATGGGGTTCCATCAGTATAGTCAACCACTGAACCCATAACATGGGGGTCCATCAGTATAGTCAACCACTGAACCCATAACATGGGGGTTCCATCAGTATAGTCAACCACTGAACCCATAACATAACATGGGGGTTCCATCAGTATAGTCAACCACTGAACCCATAACATGGGGGTTCCATCAGTATAGTCAACCACTGAACCCATAACATGGGGGTTCCATCAGTATATTCAACCACTGAACCCATAACATAACATGGGGGTTCCATCAGTATAGTCAACCACTGAACCCATAACATGGGGGTTCCATCAGTATAGTCAACCACTGAACCCATAACATGGGGGTTCCATCAGTATAGTCAACCACTGAACCCATAACATGGGGGTTCCATCAGTATAGTCAACCACTGAACCCATAACATGGGGGTTCCATCAGTATAGTCAACCACTGAACCCGTAACATAACATGGGGGTTCCATCAGTATAGTCAACCACTGAACCCATAACATGGGGTTCCATCAGTATAGTCAACCACTGAACCCATAACATGGGGGTTCCATCAGTATATTCAACCACTGAACCCATAACATGGGGGTTCCATCAGTATAGTCAACCACTGAACCCATAACATGGGGGTTCCATCAGTATATTCAACCACTGAACCCATAACATGGGGGTTCCATCAGTATATTCAACCACTGAACCCATAACATAACATGGGGGTTCCATCAGTATAGTCAACCACTGAACCCATAACATGGGGGTTCCATCAGTATAGTCAACCACTGAACCCATAACATAACATGGGGTTCCATCAGTATAGTCAACCACTGAACCCATAACATGGGGGTTCTATCAGTATAGTCAACCACTGAACCCATAACATGGGGGTTCCATCAGTATATTCAACCACTGAACCCATAACATGGGGTTCCATCAGTATAGTCAACCACTGAACCCATAACATGGGGGTTCTATCAGTATAGTCAACCACTGAACCCATAACATGGGGGTTCCATCAGTATATTCAACCACTGAACCCATAACATGGGGGTCCATCAGTATAGTCAACCACTGAACCCATAACATAACATGGGGGTTCTATCAGTATATTCAACCACTGAACCCATAACATAACATGGGGGTTCCATCAGTATATTCAACCACTGAACCCATAACATGGGGGTTCCATCAGTATATTCAACCACTGAACCCATAACATGGGGGTCCATCAGTATAGTCAACCACTGAACCCATAACATAACATGGGGGTTCTATCAGTATATTCAACCACTGAACCCATAACATGGGGGTTCCATCAGTATAGTCAACCACTGAACCCATAACATGGGGGTTCCATCAGTATATTCAACCACTGAACCCATAACATGGGGGTTCCATCAGTATAGTCAACCACTGAACCCATAACATAACATGGGGTTCCATCAGTATAGTCAACCACTGAACCCATAACATGGGGGTTCCATCAGTATAGTCAACCACTGAACCCATAACATGGGGGTTCCATCAGTATAGTCAACCACTGAACCCATAACATGGGGTTCCATCAGTATAGTCAACCACTGAACCATAACATAACATGGGGGTTCCATCAGTATATTCAACCACTGAACCCATAACATAACATGGGGTTCCATCAGTATAGTCAACCACTGAACCCATAACATGGGGGTTCCATCAGTATAGTCAACCACTGAACCCATAACATAACATGGGGTTCCATCAGTATAGTCAACCACTGAACCCATAACATGGGGGTTCCATCAGTATAGTCAACCACTGAACCCATAACATAACATGGGGTTCCATCAGTATAGTCAACCACTGAACCCATAACATGGGGTTCCATCAGTATAGTCAACCACTGAACCCATAACATGGGGGTTCCATCAGTATAGTCAACCACTGAACCCATAACATAACATGGGGTTCCATCAGTATAGTCAACCACTGAACCCATAACATAACATGGGGGTTCCATCAGTATAGTCAACCACTGAACCCATAACATAACATGGGGGTTCCATCAGTATAGTCAACCACTGAACCCATAACATAACATGGGGTTCCATCAGTATAGTCAACCACTGAACCCATAACATGGGGTTCCATCAGTATATTCAACCACTGAACCCATAACATAACATGGGGGTTCCATCAGTATAGTCAACCACTGAACCCATAACATGGGGTTCCATCAGTATATTCAACCACTGAACCCATAACATAACATGGGGTTCCATCAGTATATTCAACCACTGAACCCATAACATGGGGGTCCATCAGTATATTCAACCACTGAACCCATAACATAACATGGGGGTTCCATCAGTATATTCAACCACTGAACCCATAACATGGGGTTCCATCAGTATAGTCAACCACTGAACCCATAACATAACATGGGGGTCCATCAGTATATTCAACCACTGAACCCATAACATAACATGGGGGTTCCATCAGTATAGTCAACCACTGAACCCATAACATAACATGGGGTTCCATCAGTATAGTCAACCACTGAACCCATAACATAACATGGGGTCCATCAGTATATTCAACCACTGAACCCATAACATAACATGGGGGTTCCATCAGTATAGTCAACCACTGAACCCATAACATAACATGGGGGTTCCATCAGTATATTCAACCACTGAACCCATAACATGGGGGTCCATCAGTATATTCAACCACTGAACCCATAACATAACATGGGGTTCCATCAGTATAGTCAACCACTGAACCCATAACATAACATGGGGTTCCATCAGTATATTCAACCACTGAACCCATAACATAACATGGGGGTTCCATCAGTATATTCAACCACTGAACCCATAACATGGGGGTTCCATCAGTAAAGTCAACCACTGAACCCATAACATAACATGGGGGTTCCATCAGTATATTCAACCACTGAACCCATAACATGGGGGTTCCATCAGTATATTCAACCACTGAACCCATAACATGGGGGTTCCATCAGTATATTCAACCACTGAACCCATAACATGGGGGTTCCATCAGTATAGTCAACCACTGAACCCATAACATGGGGTTCCATCAGTATATTCAACCACTGAACCCATAACATAACATGGGGGTTCCATCAGTATATTCAACCACTGAACCCATAACATAACATGGGGGTTCCATCAGTATATTCAACCACTGAACCCATAACATAACATGGGGGTTCCATCAGTATATTCAACCACTGAACCCATAACATGGGGTTCCATCAGTATAGTCAACCACTGAACCCATAACATGGGGGTTCCATCAGTATATTCAACCACTGAACCCATAACATAACATGGGGGTTCCATCAGTATATTCAACCACTGAACCCATAACATGGGGGTTCCATCAGTATATTCAACCACTGAACCCATAACATGGGGGTTCCATCAGTATAGTCAACCACTGAACCCATAACATGGGGGTCCATCAGTATAGTCAACCACTGAACCCATAACATAACATGGGGGTTCCATCAGTATATTCAACCACTGAACCCATAAATAACATGGGGGTTCCATCAGTATATTCAACCACTGAACCCATAACATAACATGGGGGTTCCATCAGTATAGTCAACCACTGAACCCATAACATAACATGGGGTTCCATCAGTATAGTCAACCACTGAACCCATAACATGGGGGTTCCATCAGTATATTCAACCACTGAACCCATAACATAACATGGGGGTTCCATCAGTATAGTCAACCACTGAACCCATAACATGGGGGTCCATCAGTATAGTCAACCACTGAACCCATAACATAACATGGGGGTTCCATCAGTATAGTCAACCACTGAACCCATAACATAACATGGGGGTTCCATCAGTATAGTCAACCACTGAACCCATAACATGGGGGTCCATCAGAATAGTCAACCACTGAACCCATAACATAACATGGGGGTTCCATCAGTATAGTCAACCACTGAACCCATAACATGGGGGTTCCATCAGTATAGTCAACCACTGAACCCATAACATGGGGGTTCCATCAGAATAGTCAACCACTGAACCCATAACATGGGGGTCCATCAGTATATTCAACCACTGAACCCATAACATGGGGGTTCCATCAGTATAGTCAACCACTGAACCCATAACATAACATGGGGGTTCCATCAGTATAGTCAACCACTGAACCCATAACATGGGGGTTCCATCAGAATAGTCAACCACTGAACCCATAACATGGGGGTCCATCAGTATATTCAACCACTGAACCCATAACATGGGGGTTCCATCAGTATAGTCAACCACTGAACCCATAACATAACATGGGGGTTCCATCAGTATAGTCAACCACTGAACCCATAACATGGGGGTTCCATCAGTATAGTCAACCACTGAACCCATAACATAACATGGGGGTTCCATCAGTATAGTCAACCACTGAACCCATAACATGGGGGTTCCATCAGAATAGTCAACCACTGAACCCATAACATGGGGGTCCATCAGTATATTCAACCACTGAACCCATAACATGGGGGTTCCATCAGTATATTCAACCACTGAACCCATAACATGGGGTTCCATCAGTATAGTCAACCACTGAACCCATAACATAACATGGGGTTCCATCAGTATAGTCAACCACTGAACCCATAACATGGGGGTTCTATCAGTATAGTCAACCACTGAACCCATAACATGGGGGTTCCATCAGTATATTCAACCACTGAACCCATAACATGGGGGTCCATCAGTATAGTCAACCACTGAACCCATAACATAACATGGGGGTTCTATCAGTATATTCAACCACTGAACCCATAACATAACATGGGGGTTCCATCAGTATATTCAACCACTGAACCCATAACATGGGGGTTCCATCAGTATATTCAACCACTGAACCCATAACATGGGGGTCCATCAGTATAGTCAACCACTGAACCCATAACATAACATGGGGGTTCTATCAGTATATTCAACCACTGAACCCATAACATGGGGGTTCCATCAGTATAGTCAACCACTGAACCCATAACATGGGGGTTCCATCAGTATATTCAACCACTGAACCCATAACATGGGGGTTCCATCAGTATAGTCAACCACTGAACCCATAACATAACATGGGGTTCCATCAGTATAGTCAACCACTGAACCCATAACATGGGGGTTCCATCAGTATAGTCAACCACTGAACCCATAACATGGGGGTTCCATCAGTATAGTCAACCACTGAACCCATAACATGGGGGTCCATCAGTATATTCAACCACTGAACCCATAACATAACATGGGGTTCCATCAGTATATTCAACCACTGAACCCATAACATGGGGGTTCCATCAGTATAGTCAACCACTGAACCCATAACATAACATGGGGTTCCATCAGTATAGTCAACCACTGAACCCATAACATAACATGGGGGTTCCATCAGTATAGTCAACCACTGAACCCATAACATGGGGGTTCCATCAGTATAGTCAACCACTGAACCCATAACATGGGGGTTCCATCAGTATAGTCAACCACTGAACCCATAACATAACATGGGGTTCCATCAGTATAGTCAACCACTGAACCCATAACATGGGGGTTCCATCAGTATAGTCAACCACTGAACCCATAACATAACATGGGGTTCCATCAGTATAGTCAACCACTGAACCCATAACATGGGGGTTCCATCAGTATAGTCAACCACTGAACCCATAACATGGGGGTTCCATCAGTATAGTCAACCACTGAACCCATAACATAACATGGGGTTCCATCAGTATAGTCAACCACTGAACCCATAACATAACATGGGGGTTCCATCAGTATAGTCAACCACTGAACCCATAACATAACATGGGGTTCCATCAGTATAGTCAACCACTGAACCCATAACATAACATGGGGTTCCATCAGTATAGTCAACCACTGAACCCATAACATGGGGGTTCTATCAGTATATTCAACCACTGAACCCATAACATAACATGGGGGTTCCATCAGTATAGTCAACCACTGAACCCATAACATGGGGTTCCATCAGTATATTCAACCACTGAACCCATAACATAACATGGGGGTTCCATCAGTATATTCAACCACTGAACCCATAACATGGGGGGTCCATCAGTATATTCAACCACTGAACCCATAACATAACATGGGGGTTCCATCAGTATATTCAACCACTGAACCCATAACATGGGGGGTCCATCAGTATATTCAACCACTGAACCCATAACATAACATGGGGGGTCCATCAGTATATTCAACCACTGAACCCATAACATAACATGGGGGTTCCATCAGTATAGTCAACCACTGAACCCATAACATAACATGGGGGTTCCATCAGTATAGTCAACCACTGAACCCATAACATAACATGGGGGTCCATCAGTATATTCAACCACTGAACCCATAACATAACATGGGGGTTCCATCAGTATAGTCAACCACTGAACCCATAACATAACATGGGGGTTCCATCAGTATATTCAACCACTGAACCCATAACATGGGGGGTCCATCAGTATATTCAACCACTGAACCCATAACATAACATGGGGGTTCCATCAGTATAGTCAACCACTGAACCCATAACATAACATGGGGGTTCCATCAGTATAGTCAACCACTGAACCCATAACATAACATGGGGGTTCCATCAGTATATTCAACCACTGAACCCATAACATGGGGGTTCCATCAGTATAGTCAACCACTGAACCCATAACATAACATGGGGGTTCCATCAGTATATTCAACCACTGAACCCATAACATGGGGGTTCCATCAGTATATTCAACCACTGAACCCATAACATGGGGGTTCCATCAGTATATTCAACCACTGAACCCATAACATGGGGGTTCCATCAGTATAGTCAACCACTGAACCCATAACATGGGGGTTCCATCAGTATATTCAACCACTGAACCCATAACATAACATGGGGGTTCCATCAGTATATTCAACCACTGAACCCATAACATAACATGGGGGTTCCATCAGTATATTCAACCACTGAACCCATAACATGGGGGTTCCATCAGTATATTCAACCACTGAACCCATAACATGGGGGTTCCATCAGTATAGTCAACCACTGAACCCATAACATGGGGGTTCCATCAGTATATTCAACCACTGAACCCATAACATAACATGGGGGTTCCATCAGTATAGTCAACCACTGAACCCATAACATGGGGGTTCCATCAGTATAGTCAACCACTGAACCCATAACATGGGGGTTCCATCAGTATAGTCAACCACTGAACCCATAACATGGGGGTCCATCAGTATAGTCAACCACTGAACCCATAACATAACATGGGGGTTCCATCAGTATATTCAACCACTGAACCCATAATATGGGGGTTCCATCAGTATATTCAACCACTGAACCCATAACATAACATGGGGGTTCCATCAGTATAGTCAACCACTGAACCCATAACATAACATGGGGTTCCATCAGTATAGTCAACCACTGAACCCATAACATGGGGGTTCCATCAGTATATTCAACCACTGAACCCATAACATAACATGGGGGTTCCATCAGTATAGTCAACCACTGAACCCATAACATGGGGGTCCATCAGTATAGTCAACCACTGAACCCATAACATAACATGGGGGTTCCATCAGTATAGTCAACCACTGAACCCATAACATAACATGGGGGTTCCATCAGTATAGTCAACCACTGAACCCATAACATGGGGGTCCATCAGAATAGTCAACCACTGAACCCATAACATAACATGGGGGTTCCATCAGTATAGTCAACCACTGAACCCATAACATGGGGGTTCCATCAGTATAGTCAACCACTGAACCCATAACATGGGGGTTCCATCAGAATAGTCAACCACTGAACCCATAACATGGGGGTCCATCAGTATATTCAACCACTGAACCCATAACATGGGGGTTCCATCAGTATAGTCAACCACTGAACCCATAACATAACATGGGGGTTCCATCAGTATAGTCAACCACTGAACCCATAACATGGGGGTTCCATCAGTATAGTCAACCACTGAACCCATAACATGGGGGTTCCATCAGTATAGTCAACCACTGAACCCATAACATGGGGGTTCCATCAGTATAGTCAACCACTGAACCCATAACATAACATGGGGTTCCATCAGTATAGTCAACCACTGAACCCATAACATGGGGGTTCCATCAGTATAGTCAACCACTGAACCCATAACATGGGGGTTCCATCAGTATAGTCAACCACTGAACCCATAACATAACATGGGGTTCCATCAGTATATTCAACCACTGAACCCATAACATGGGGTTCCATCAGTATAGTCAACCACTGAACCCATAACATGGGGTTCCATCAGTATAGTCAACCACTGAACCCATAACATAACATGGGGGTTCCATCAGTATAGTCAACCACTGAACCCATAACATGGGGGTTCCATCAGTATAGTCAACCACTGAACCCATAACATAACATGGGGTTCCATCAGTATATTCAACCACTGAACCCATAACATGGGGGTTCCATCAGTATAGTCAACCACTGAACCCATAACATGGGGGTTCCATCAGTATAGTCAACCACTGAACCCATAACATAACATGGGGGTTCCATCAGTATATTCAACCACTGAACCCATAACATGGGGTTCCATCAGTATAGTCAACCACTGAACCCATAACATAACATGGGGGTTCCATCAGTATATTCAACCACTGAACCCATAACATAACATGGGGGTTCCATCAGTATAGTCAACCACTGAGCCCATAACATAACATGGGGGTTCCATCAGTATATTCAACCACTGAACCCATAACATGGGGGTTCCATCAGTATAGTCAACCACTGAACCCATAACATAACATGGGGGTTCCATCAGTATATTCAACCACTGAACCCATAACATGGGGTTCCATCAGTATAGTCAACCACTGAACCCATAACATAACATGGGGGTTCCATCAGTATATTCAACCACTGAACCCATAACATAACATGGGGGTTCCATCAGTATATTCAACCACTGAACCCATAACATAACATGGGGGTTCCATCAGTATATTCAACCACTGAACCCATAACATAACATGGGGGTTCCATCAGTATATTCAACCACTGAACCCATAACATGGGGGTTCCATCAGTATAGTCAACCACTGAACCCATAACATGGGGGTTCCATCAGTATAGTCAACCACTGAACCCATAACATGGGGTTCCATCAGTATATTCAACCACTGAACCCATAACATAACATGGGGGTTCCATCAGTATAGTCAACCACTGAACCCATAACATGGGGTTCCATCAGTATAGTCAACCACTGAACCCATAACATGGGGTTCCATCAGTATAGTCAACCACTGAACCCATAACATGGGGTTCCATCAGTATAGTCAACCACTGAACCCATAACATAACATGGGGGTTCCATCAGTATAGTCAACCACTGAACCCATAACATAACATGGGGGTTCCATCAGTATATTCAACCACTGAACCATAACATAACATGGGGTTCCATCAGTATAGTCAACCACTGAACCCATAACATAACATGGGGGTTCCATCAGTATAGTCAACCACTGAACCCATAACATGGGGTTCCATCAGTATATTCAACCACTGAACCCATAACATAACATGGGGGTTCCATCAGTATAGTCAACCACTGAACCCATAACATGGGGGTTCCATCAGTATAGTCAACCACTGAACCCATAACATAACATGGGGGTTCCATCAGTATAGTCAACCACTGAACCCATAACATAACATGGGGGTTCCATCAGTATAGTCAACCACTGAACCCATAACATGGGGGTCCATCAGAATAGTCAACCACTGAACCCATAACATAACATGGGGGTTCCATCAGTATAGTCAACCACTGAACCCATAACATGGGGGTTCCATCAGTATAGTCAACCACTGAACCCATAACAACATGGGGGTTCCATCAGTATAGTCAACCACTGAACCCATAACATGGGGGTCCATCAGTATAGTCAACCACTGAACCCATAACATGGGGGTTCCATCAGTATAGTCAACCACTGAACCCATAACATAACATGGGGGTTCCATCAGTATAGTCAACCACTGAACCCATAACATGGGGTTCCATCAGAATAGTCAACCACTGAACCCATAACATAACATGGGGGTCCATCAGTATATTCAACCACTGAACCCATAACATGGGGTTCCATCAGTATAGTCAACCACTGAACCCATAACATAACATGGGGGTTCCATCAGTATAGTCAACCACTGAACCCATAACATGGGGGTTCCATCAGTATATTCAACCACTGAACCCATAACATGGGGGTTCCATCAGTATAGTCAACCACTGAACCCATAACATAACATGGGGTTCCATCAGTATATTCAACCACTGAACCCATAACATGGGGGTTCCATCAGTATATTCAACCTCTGAACCCATAACATGGGGTTCCATCAGTATAGTCAACCACTGAACCCATAACATAACATGGGGTTCCATCAGTATAGTCAACCACTGAACCCATAACATGGGGTTCCATCAGTATAGTCAACCACTGAACCCATAACATAACATGGGGTTCCATCAGTATATTCAACCACTGAACCCATAACATGGGGGTTCCATCAGTATAGTCAACCACTGAACCCATAACATGGGGGTTCCATCAGTATAGTCAACCACTGAACCCATAACATAACATGGGGTTCCATCAGTATATTCAACCACTGAACCCATAACATGGGGGTTCCATCAGTATAGTCAACCACTGAACCCATAACATAACATGGGGGTTCCATCAGTATATTCAACCACTGAACCCATAACATAACATGGGGGTTCCATCAGTATAGTCAACCACTGAGCCCATAACATAACATGGGGGTTCCATCAGTATATTCAACCACTGAACCCATAACATGGGGGTTCCATCAGTATAGTCAACCACTGAACCCATAACATAACATGGGGGTTCCATCAGTATATTCAACCACTGAACCCATAACATGGGGGTTCCATCAGTATAGTCAACCACTGAACCCATAACATAACATGGGGGTTCCATCAGTATATTCAACCACTGAACCCATAACATAACATGGGGGTTCCATCAGTATAGTCAACCACTGAACCATAACATAACATGGGGGTTCCATCAGTATATTCAACCACTGAACCCATAACATGGGGGTTCCATCAGTATAGTCAACCACTGAACCCATAACATAACATGGGGGTTCCATCAGTATATTCAACCACTGAACCCATAACATGGGGGTTCCATCAGTATAGTCAACCACTGAACCCATAACATAACATGGGGGTTCCATCAGTATAGTCAACCACTGAACCCATAACATAACATGGGGTTCCATCAGTATAGTCAACCACTGAACCCATAACATAACATGGGGGTTCCATCAGTATAGTCAACCACTGAACCCATAACATGGGGGTTCCATCAGTATAGTCAACCACTGAACCCATAACATGGGGTTCCATCAGTATAGTCAACCACTGAACCCATAACATAACATGGGGGTTCCATCAGTATAGTCAACCACTGAACCCATAACATAACATGGGGGTTCCATCAGTATAGTCAACCACTGAACCCATAACATGGGGGTTCCATCAGTATAGTCAACCACTGAACCCATAACATAACATGGGGTTCCATCAGTATAGTCAACCACTGAACCCATAACATGGGGGTTCCATCAGTATAGTCAACCACTGAACCCATAACATGGGGGTTCCATCAGTATAGTCAACCACTGAACCCATAACATGGGGGTTCCATCAGTATATTCAACCACTGAACCCATAACATGGGGGTTCCATCAGTATAGTCAACCACTGAACCCATAACATAACATGGGGTTCCATCAGTATAGTCAACCACTGAACCCATAACATAACATGGGGTTCCATCAGTATAGTCAACCACTGAACCCATAACATGGGGTTCCATCAGTATAGTCAACCACTGAACCCATAACATGGGGTTCCATCAGTATAGTCAACCACTGAACCCATAACATAACATGGGGGTTCCATCAGTATAGTCAACCACTGAACCATAACATAACATGGGGGTTCCATCAGTATATTCAACCACTGAACCCATAACATAACATGGGGTCCATCAGTATAGTCAACCACTGAACCCATAACATAACATGGGGTTCCATCAGTATAGTCAACCACTGAACCCATAACATGGGGGTTCCATCAGTATATTCAACCACTGAACCCATAACATGGGGGTTCCATCAGTATAGTCAACCACTGAACCCATAACATAACATGGGGGTCCATCAGTATATTCAACCACTGAACCCATAACATGGGGTTCCATCAGTATAGTCAACCACTGAACCCATAACATAACATGGGGTTCCATCAGTATAGTCAACCACTGAACCCATAACATGGGGGTTCCATCAGTATAGTCAACCACTGAACCCATAACATAACATGGGGGTTCCATCAGTATAGTCAACCACTGAACCCATAACATAACATGGGGGTTCCATCAGTATATTCAACCACTGAACCCATAACATGGGGGTTCCATCAGTATATTCAACCACTGAACCCATAACATAACATGGGGGTTCCATCAGTATATTCAACCACTGAACCCATAACATGGGGGTTCCATCAGTATATTCAACCACTGAACCCATAACATAACATGGGGTTCCATCAGTATATTCAACCACTGAACCCATAACATGGGGGTTCCATCAGTATAGTCAACCACTGAACCCATAACATAACATGGGGGTCCATCAGTATAGTCAACCACTGAACCCATAACATAACATGGGGGTTCCATCAGTATATTCAACCACTGAACCCATAACATAACATGGGGGTTCCATCAGTATAGTCAACCACTGAACCCATAACATGGGGGTTCCATCAGTATATTCAACCACTGAACCCATAACATGGGGGTTCCATCAGTATAGTCAACCACTGAACCCATAACATAACATGGGGGTTCCATCAGTATAGTCAACCACTGAACCCATAACATGGGGGTCCATCAGTATAGTCAACCACTGAACCCATAACATAACATGGGGGTTCCATCAGTATATTCAACCACTGAACCCATAACATAACATGGGGGTTCCATCAGTATAGTCAACCACTGAACCCATAACATGGGGGTTCCATCAGTATAGTCAACCACTGAACCCGTAACATAACATGGGGGTTCCATCAGTATAGTCAACCACTGAACCCATAACATGGGGTTCCATCAGTATAGTCAACCACTGAACCCATAACATAACATGTCAACCACTGAACCCATAACATAACATGGGGGTTCCATCAGTATATTCAACCACTGAACCCATAACATAACATGGGGTTCCATCAGTATATTCAACCACTGAACCCATAACATAACATGGGGGTTCCATCAGTATAGTCAACCACTGAACCCATAACATAACATGGGGGTTCCATCAGTATATTCAACCACTGAACCCATAACATAACATGGGGGTTCCATCAGTATAGTCAACCACTGAACCCATAACATAACATGGGGGTTCCATCAGTATATTCAACCACTGAACCCATAACATAACATGGGGGTTCCATCAGTATATTCAACCACTGAACCCATAACATAACATGGGGGTTCCATCAGTATAGTCAACCACTGAACCCATAACATAACATGGGGGTTCCATCAGTATATTCAACCACTGAACCCATAACATAACATGGGGGTTCCATCAGTATAGTCAACCACTGAACCCATAACATAACATGGGGTTCCATCAGTATATTCAACCACTGAACCCATACCCATAACCCATAACATAACATGGGGGTTCCATCAGTATAGTCAACCACTGAACCCATAACATAACATGGGGGTTCCATCAGTATATTCAACCACTGAACCCATAACATGGGGGTTCCATCAGTATATTCAACCACTGAACCCATAACATGGGGTTCCATCAGTATAGTCAACCACTGAACCCATAACATAACATGGGGGTTCCATCAGTATAGTCAACCACTGAACCCATAACATGGGGGTTCCATCAGTATAGTCAACCACTGAACCCATAACATGGGGGTTCCATCAGTATAGTCAACCACTGAACCCATAACATAACATGGGGGTTCCATCAGTATAGTCAACCACTGAACCCATAACATGGGGTTCCATCAGTATAGTCAACCACTGAACCCATAACATAACATGGGGGATCCATCAGTATAGTCAACCACTGAACCCATAACATGGGGGTTCCATCAGTATAGTCAACCACTGAACCCATAACATAACATGGGGGTTCCATCAGTATAGTCAACCACTGAACCCATAACATGGGGGTTCCATCAGTATAGTCAACCACTGAACCCATAACATAACATGGGGGTTCCATCAGTATAGTCAACCACTGAACCCATAACATGGGGGTTCCATCAGTATATTCAACCACTGAACCCATAACATGGGGTTCCATCAGTATAGTCAACCACTGAACCCATAACATAACATGGGGGTTCCATCAGTATATTCAACCACTGAACCCATAACATGGGGGTTCCATCAGTATATTCAACCACTGAACCCATAACATAACATGGGGGTTCCATCAGTATAGTCAACCACTGAACCCATAACATGGGGGTTCCATCAGTATATTCAACCACTGAACCCATAACATGGGGGTTCCATCAGTATAGTCAACCACTGAACCCATAACATGGGGGTTCCATCAGTATAGTCAACCACTGAACCCATAACATGGGGGTTCCATCAGTATAGTCAACCACTGAACCCATAACATAACATGGGGGGTCCATCAGTATAGTCAACCACTAAACCCATAACATGGGGGTTCCATCAGTATAGTCAACCACTGAACCCATAACATAACATGGGGGTTCCATCAGTATAGTCAACCACTGAACCCATAACATGGGGGTTCCATCAGTATAGTCAACCACTGAACCCATAACATGGGGGTTCCATCAGTATAGTCAACCACTGAACCCATAACATGGGGTTCCATCAGTATAGTCAACCACTGAACCCATAACATGGGGGTTCCATCAGTATAGTCAACCACTGAACCCATAACATAACATGGGGGGTCCATCAGTATAGTCAACCACTAAACCCATAACATGGGGGTTCCATCAGTATAGTCAACCACTGAACCCATAACATAACATGGGGGTTCCATCAGTATATTCAACCACTGAACCCATAACATGGGGTTCCATCAGTATATTCAACCACTGAACCCATAACATAACATGGGGGTTCCATCAGTATATATTCAACCACTGGGGTTCCATCAGAACCCATAACATGGGGGTTCCATCAGTATAGTCAACCACTGAACCCATAACATGGGGGTTCCATCAGTATAGTCAACCACTGAACCCATAACATGGGGTTCCATCAGTATAGTCAACCACTGAACCCATAACATAACATGGGGGTTCCATCAGTATAGTCAACCACTGAGCCCATAACATAACATGGGGGTTCCATCAGTATATTCAACCACTGAACCCATAACATAACATGGGGGTTCCATCAGTATATTCAACCACTGAACCCATAACATGGGGGTTCCATCAGTATAGTCAACCACTGAACCCATAACATGGGGTTCCATCAGTATAGTCAACCACTGAACCCATAACATAACATGGGGGTTCCATCAGTATATTCAACCACTGAACCCATAACATGGGGGTTCCATCAGTATAGTCAACCACTGAACCCATAACATGGGGGTCCATCAGTATATTCAACCACTGAACCCATAACATGGGGTTCCATCAGTATAGTCAACCACTGAACCCATAACATGGGGTTCCATCAGTATAGTCAACCACTGAACCCATAACATGGGGGTTCCATCAGTATAGTCAACCACTGAACCCATAACATAACATGGGGGTTCCATCAGTATAGTCAACCACTGAACCCATAACATGGGGGTTCCATCAGTATATTCAACCACTGAACCCATAACATGGGGGTTCTATCAGTATATTCAACCACTGAACCCATAACATGGGGGTTCCATCAGTATAGTCAACCACTGAACCCATAACATGTATAGAGCAACTTATCACAGTTTCTACAAACTGAGGTGTAACAGTCTTGTGGCAGTAGGTACCGTGAACGATTAGCTGTTTTCAGAGGCGATTCACTTCATCCGAGGCGTTTCCACGACAACACAGCATTTATCCTCTCTGACCCTGTCTCATTTTCATGTTGTTGCCAAAAATAAAGAGGCTCCATGCAGAGAAATGCTAATGCAGAGACAAGCTAACGCAGAGACAAGCTAAAACAGAGACAAGCTAGAGCAGAGATGAGCTAACGCAGAGACAAGCTAAAACAGAGCTAAAACAGAGATAACGCAGAGACAAAACAGACAAGCTAACGCAGAGACAAGCTAACGAGAAACGAGCTAACAGAGACAAGCTAAGACAGAGACAAGCTAACGCAAAGACAAAACAGAGAGAGCTAACAGAGACAAGCTAAAACAGAGACGAGCTAAAACAGAGCCGAGCTAACGCAGAGACAAGCTAATGCAGAGACAACCTAACGCAGAGACAAGCTAACGCAGAAACGAGCTAACGCAGAGACAAGCTAACGCAAAGACAAGCTAATGCAGAGACAAGCTAACGCAAAGACAAGCTAATGCAGAGACAAGCTAACGCAGAGACAAGCTAAAGCAGAGACAAGCTAAAGCAGAGACAAGCTAGAGCAGAGACAAGCTAACACAGAGACAAGCTAACGCAGAGACAAGCTAAAACAGAGACAAGCTAACGCAGAGACAAGCTAACGCAGAGACAAGCTAAAGCAGAGACAAGCTAGAGCAGAGACAAGCTAACACAGAGACAAGCTAACACAGAGACAAGCTTATGCAGAGACAAGCTTACGCAGAGACAGCTTACGCAGAGACAAGCTAATGCAGAGACAAGCTAACGCAGAGACAGGTTAACGCAGAGACCAGCTAGCGCAGAGACAAGCTAACGCAGAGACCAGCTAACGCAGAGACAAGGTTACGCAGAGACAAGCTAACGCAGAGACAAGCTAATGCAGAGACAAGCTAACGCAGAGACAGGTTAACGCAGAGACCAGCTAACGCAGAGACAAGCTAACGCAGAGACCAGCTAACGCAGAGACAAGCTAACGCAAAGACAAACTAACGCAGAGACCAGCTAACGCAGAGACAAACTAATGCAGACACAAGCTACAACAGAGACAAGCTAACGCAGAGACAAACTAACGCAGACACAAGCTAAAACAGAGACAAGCTAACGCAGAGACAAGCGAAAACAGAGACAAGCTAATGCAGAGACAAGCTAAAACAGAGACAAGCTAACGCAGCGACAAGCTAAAACAGAGACAAGCAAAAACAGAGACAAGTTAACACAGAGACAAGCTAAAACAGAGACAAGCTAAAACAGAGACAAGCTAACACAGAGACAAGCTAACGCAGAGACAAGCTAAAACAGAGACAAGCTTGAGCAGAGACAAGCTAAAACAGAGACAAGCTGAAACAGAGACAAGCTAAAACAGAGACAAGCTCACGCAGAGACGAGCTAACGCAGAGACGAGCTAAAACAGAGACGAGCTAAAACAGAGCCGAGCTAACGCAGAGACAAGCTAATGCAGAGACAAGCTAACGCAGAGACAAGCTAACGCAGAAACGAGCTAACGCAGAGACAAGCTAAGACAGAGACAAGCTAACGCAAAGACAAGCTAACGCAGAGACAAGCTAACGCAGAGACAAGCTAAAACAGAGACAAGCTAACGCAGAGACAAGCTAACGCAGAGACAAGCTAAAGCAGAGACAAGCTAGAGCAGAGACAAGCTAACACAGAGACAAGCTAACACAGAGACAAGCTAACGCAGAGACAAGCTAACGCAGAGACAAGCTAACGCAGAGACAAGCTAATGCAGAGACAAGCTAACGCAGAGACAGGTTAACGAGAGACCAGCTAACGCAGAGACAAGCTAACGCAGAGACCAGCTAACGCAGAGACAAGCTAACGCAGAGACAAACTAACGCAGAGACCAGCTAACGCAGAGACGAGCTAACGCAGAGACAAACTAATGCAGAGACAAGCTAAAACAGAGACAAGCTAACGCAAAGACAAACTAACGCAGAGACAAGCTAATGCAGAGACAAGCTAAAACAGAGACAAGCTAAAACAGAGACAAGCTAAAGCAGAGACAAGCTAACGCAGAGACGAGCTAACGCAGAGACAAGCTAAAACAGAGACAAGCTCACGCAGAGACAAGCTAACGCAGAGACGAGCTAAAACAGAGACGAGCTAAAACAGAGCCGAGCTAACGCAGAGACAAGCTAATGCAGAGACAAGCTAACGCAGAGACAAGCTAACGCAGAAACGAGCTAACGCAGAGACAAACTAAGACAGAGACAAGCTAACGCAAAGACAAGCTAACGCAGAGACAAGCTAACGCAGAGACAAGCTAAAACAGAGACAAGCTAACGCAGAGACAAGCTAACGCAGAGACAAGCTAAAGCAGAGACGAGCTAGAGCAGAGACAAGCTAACACAGAGACAAGCTAACACAGAGACAAGCTTATGCAGAGACAAGCTTACGCAGAGACAAGCTAACGCAGAGACAAGCTAATGCAGAGACAGCTAACAGAGACAGGTTAACGCAGAGACCAGCTAACGAGAGACAAGCTAACGCAGAGACCAGCTAACGCAGAGACAAGCTAACGCAGAGACAAACTAACGCAGAGACCAGCTAACGCAGAGACGAGCTAACGCAGAGACAAACTAATGCAGAGACAAGCTAAAACAGAGACAAGCTAACGCAGAGACAAACTAACGCAGACACAAGCTAAAACAGAGACAAGCTAACGCAAAGACAAACTAACGCAGAGACAAGCTAATGCAGAGACAAGCTAAAACAGAGACAAGCTAAAACAGAGACAAGCTAACCCAGAGACGAGCTAACGCAGAGACAAGCTAAAACAGAGACAAGCTAAAACAGAGACAAGCTAAAGCAGAGACAAGCTAACGCAGAGACGAGCTAACGCAGAGACAAGCTAAAACAGAGACAGCTCACGCAGAGACGAGCTAACGCAGAGGCAAGCTAAAACAGAGACAAGATAAAACAGAGACAAACTAACGCAGAGACGAGCTAACGAGAGACGAGCTAAAACAGAGACGAGCTAAAAACAGAGCCGAGCTAACGCAGAGACAAGCTAATGCAGAGACAAGCTAACGCAGAGACAAGCTAACGCAGAAACGAGCTAACGCAGAGACAAGCTAAGACAGAGACAAGCTAACGCAAAGACAAGCTAACGCAGAGACAAGCTAACGCAGAGACAAGCTAAAACAGAGACAAGCTAACGCAGAGACAAGCTAACGCAGAGACAAGCTAAAGCAGAGACAAGCTAGAGCAGAGACAAGCTAACACAGAGACAAGCTAACACAGAGACAAGCTTATGCAGAGACAAGCTTACGCAGAGACCAGCTAACGCAGAGACAAGCTAACGCAGAGACAAACTAACGCAGAGACCAGCTAACGCAGAGACGAGCTAACGCAGAGACAAACTAATGCAGAGACAAGCTAAAACAGAGACAAGCTAACGCAAAGACAAACTAACGCAGAGACAAGCTAATGCAGAGACAAGCTAAAACAGAGACAAGCTAAAACAGAGACAAGCTAACGCAGAGACAAGCTAACGCAGAGACAAGCTAAAACAGAGACAAGCTAACGCAGAGACAAGCTAACGCAGAGACAAGCTAATGCAGAGACAAGCTAACGCAGAGACAGGTTAACGCAGAGACCAGCTAACGCAGAGACAAGCTAACGCAGAGACCAGCTAACGCAGAGACAAGCTAACGCAGAGACAAACTAACGCAGAGACCAGCTAACGCAGAGACGAGCTAACGCAGAGACAAACTAATGCAGAGACAAGCTAAAACAGAGACAAGCTAACGCAGAGACAAACTAACGCAGACACAAGCTAAAACAGAGACAAGCTAACGCAAAGACAAACTAACGCAGAGACAAGCTAATGCAGAGACAAGCTAAAACAGAGACAAGCTAAAACAGAGACAAGCTAACCCAGAGACGAGCTAACGCAGAGACAAGCTAAAACAGAGACAAGCTAAAACAGAGACAAGCTAAAGCAGAGACAAGCTAACGCAGAGACGAGCTAACGCAGAGACAAGCTAAAACAGAGACAAGCTCACGCAGAGACGAGCTAACGCAGAGGCAAGCTAAAACAGAGACAAGATAAAACAGAGACAAACTAACGCAGAGACGAGCTAACGCAGAGACGAGCTAAAACAGAGACGAGCTAAAACAGAGCCGAGCTAACGCAGAGACAAGCTAATGCAGAGACAAGCTAACGCAGAGACAAGCTAACGCAGAAACGAGCTAACGCAGAGACAAGCTAAGACAGAGACAAGCTAACGCAAAGACAAGCTAACGCAGAGACAAGCTAACGCAGAGACAAGCTAAAACAGAGACAAGCTAACGCAGAGACAAGCTAACGCAGAGACAAGCTAAAGCAGAGACAAGCTAGAGCAGAGACAAGCTAACACAGAGACAAGCTAACACAGAGACAAGCTTATGCAGAGACAAGCTTACGCAGAGACCAGCTAACGCAGAGACAAGCTAACGCAGAGACAAACTAACGCAGAGACCAGCTAACGCAGAGACGAGCTAACGAGAGACAAACTAATGCAGAGACAAGCTAAACAGAGACAAGCTAACGCAAAGACAAACTAACGCAGAGACAAGCTAATGCAGAGACAAGCTAAAAACAGAGACAAGCTAAAACAGAGACAAGCTAACGTAGAGACAAGCTAACAGAGACAAGCTAAAACAGAGACAAGCTAACGCAGAGACAAGCTAACGCACAGACAAGCTAAAGCAGAGACAAGCTAGAGCAGAGACAAGCTAACACAGAGACAAGCTAACACAGAGACAAGCTTATGCAGAGACAAGTTTACGCAGAGACAAGCTAACGCAGAGACAAGCTAATGCAGAGACAAGCTAACGCAGAGACAGGTTAACGCAGAGACCAGCTAACGCAGAGACAAGCTAACGCAGAGACCAGCTAACGCAGAGACAAGCTAACGCAGAGACAAACTAACGCAGAGACCAGCTAACGCAGAGACGAGCTAACGCAGAGACAAACTAATGCAGAGACAAGCTAAAACAGAGACAGCTAACGCAGAGACAAACTAACGAGACACAAGCTAAAACAGAGACAAGCTAACGCAAAGACAAACTAACGCAGAGACAAGCTAATGCAGAGACAAGCTAAAACAGAGACAAGCTAAAACAGAGACAAGCTAACCCAGAGACGAGCTAACGCAGAGACAAGCTAAAACAGAGACAAGCTAAAACAGAGACAAGCAAAGCAGACAAGCTAAGAGAGACGAGCTAACGCCAGAGACAAGCTAAAACAGAGACAAGCTCACGCAGAGACGAGCTAACGCAGAGACAAGCTAAAACAGAGACAAGATAAAACAGAGACAAACTAACGCAGAGACGAGCTAACGAGAGACGAGCTAAAACAGAGACGAGCTAAAACAGAGCCGAGCTAATGCAGAGACAAGCTAATGCAGAGACAAGCTAACGCAGAGACAAGCTAACGCAGAAACGAGCTAACGAGAGACAAGCTAAGAGAGACAAGCTAACGCAAAGACAAGCTAACGCAGAGAGACAAGCTAACGCAGAGACAAGCTAAAACAGAGACAAGCTAACGCAGAGACAAGCTAATTATAGAGACAGAGCAGAGACAAGCTAACACAGAGACAAGCTAACACAGAGACAAGCTTATGCAGAGACAAGCTTACGCAGAGACAAGCTAACGCAGAGACAAGCTAATGCAGAGACAAGCTAACGAGAGACAGGTTAACGAGAGACCAGCTAACACAGAGACAAGCTAACGCAGAGACCAGCTAACGCAGGAGACAAGCTAACGCAGAGACAAACTAACGCAGAGACCAGCTAACGCAGAGACGAGCTAACGAGAGACAAACTAATGCAGAGACAAGCTAAAACAGAGACAAGCTAACGCAGAGACAAACTAACGCAGACACAAGCTAAAACAGAGACAAGCTAACGCAAAGACAAACTAACGCAGAGACAAGCTAATGCAGAGACAAGCTAACGCAGAGACAAGCGAAAACAGAGACAAGCTAATGCAGAGACAAGCTAAAACAGAGACAAGCTAACGCAGAGACAAGCTAAAACAGAGACAAGCAAAACAGAGACAAGTTAACGAAGAGACAAACTAACGCAGAGACAAGCTAATGCAGAGACAAGCTAAAACAGAGACAAGCTAAAACAGAGACAAGCTAACGCAGAGACGAGCGAAAACAGAGACAAGCTTGAGCAGAGACAAGCTAAAACAGAGACAAGCTGAAACAGAGACAAGCTAAAACAGAGACAAGCTAACGCAGAGACAAGCTAAAACAGAGACAAGCTAAAACAGAGACAAGCTAACCCAGAGACGAGCTAACGCAGAGACAAGCTAAAACAGAGACAAGCTAAAACAGAGACAAGCTAAAGCAGAGACAAGCTAACGAGACGAGCTAACGCAGAGACAAGCTAAAAACAGAGACAAGCTCACGCAGAGACGAGCTAACGAGAGACAAGCTAAAACAGAGACAAGATAAAACAGAGACAAACTAACGCAGAGACGAGCTAACGCAGAGACGAGCTAAAACAGAGACGAGCTAAAACAGAGCCGAGCTAACGAGAGACAAGCTAATGCAGAGACAAGCTAACGCAGAGACAAGCTAACGCAGAAACGAGCTAACGCAGAGACAAGCTAAGACAGAGACAAGCTAACGCAAAGACAAGCTAACGCAGAGACAAGCTAACGCAGAGACAAGCTAAAACAGAGACAAGCTAACGCAGAGACAAGCTAACGCAGAGACAAGCTAAAGCAGAGACAAGCTAGAGCAGAGACAAGCTAACACAGAGACAAGCTAACACAGAGACAAGCTTATGCAGAGACAAGCTTACGCAGAGACAAGCTAACGCAGAGACAAGCTAATGCAGAGAACAAGCTAACGAGAGACAGGTTAACGCAGAGACCAGCTAACGCAGAGACAAGCTAACGCAGAGACCAGCTAACGCAGAGACAAGCTAACGAGAGACAAACTAACGCAGAGACCAGCTAACGCAGAGACGAGCTAACGCAGAGACAAACTAATGCAGAGACAAGCTAAAAACAGAGACAAGCTAAAAACAGAGACAAGCTAATGCAGAGACAAGCTAAAACAGAGACAGCTAACGCAGAGACAAGCTAAAAACAGAGACAAGCAAAAACAGAGACAAGTTAACAAGAGACAAACTAAACAGAGACAAGCTAATGCAGAGACAAGCTAAAACAGAGACAAGCTAACAGAGACAAGCTAATGCAGAGACAAGCTAACGCAGAGACAGGTTAACCCAGAGACCAGCTAACGCAGAGACAAGCTAACGCAGAGACCAGCTAACGCAGAGACAAGCTAACACAGAGACAAACTAACGCAGAGACCAGCTAACGCAGAGACGAGCTAACGCAGAGACAAACTAATGCAGAGACAAGCTAAAACAGAGACAAGCGAAAACAGAGACAAGCTAATGCAGAGACAAGCTAAAACAGAGACAAGCTAACCAGAGACAAGCTAAAACAGAGACAAGCAAAACAGAGACAAGTTAACGAAGAGACAAACTAACGCAGAGACAAGCTAATGCAGAGACAAGCTAAAACAGAGACAAGCTAAAACAGAGACAAGCTAAAACAGAGACAGCTCAACGCAGAGACGAGCGTAAAACAGAAGAGACAAGCTTGAGCAGAGACAAGCTAAAACAGAGACAAGCTGAAACAGAGACACAGTTTTCAACGCACACAAGCTAAAACAGAGACAAGCTAACGCAGAGACAAGCTAACAATGCAGAGACAAGCTAACGCAGAGACAAGCTAAAACAGAGACAAGCCCACGCAGGGGGAGACGAGCAAACGAGACAAGCTAAAACAGAGACAAGATAACACAGAGACAAGCTAACGCAGAGACAAGCTAACGCAGAGACGAGCTAAAACAGAGACGAGCTAAAACAGAGACAAGCTGAAACAATGCAGACAAGCTAATGCAGAGACAAGCTAACGCAGAGACAAGCTAACGCAGAAACGAGACAAGCTAACGCAGAGACAAGCTAAGACAGACAGTTAAGCTAGCGACAGGAGACAAGACATTAAGCTAACGAAACAGAGACAAGCTAAAACGCAGAGACAAGAAAACTAGCTAAAACAGAAAACAGACAAGTTAACTGAGATTAAAGCTAACGCAGGGGACAAGAAACAAACAGGAGACTTGTAAAGCAGAGACAAGCTAGAGCAGAGACAAGCTAACACAGGACAAGCTAACACAGACAAGCTAAAACAGAGAACAAGCTAACGCAGGAGCAAGGAAGAAAACACAAGCCTAACAGAGACAAGCTAAAACAGAGAAAAGCTAACACAGAGACAAGCTAACGCAGAGACCAGCTAAACACAGAGACAAGCTAACGCAGAGACCAGCTAACGCAGAGACAAGCTAGCAGAGACAAACTAACGCAGGAGACCAAATTAACGCACGAGCCAACGCACAAACCAATGCAGAGACAAGCTAAAACAGAGACAAGCTAACGGGAGACAGAGACAAACTAACAAGCTAGAGCACAAGCTAAACACAGAGACAAGCTAACAGCAAAGGCACAAACTAACGCAGACAAGCTAATGCAGAGACAAGCAGGTTAACACAGCAGAGACCAGCTATATGCAGAGACAAGCTTACGCAGAGACAGACTTTCACGCAGAGACAAGCCAATGCAGAGACAAAACAGAGAGGTTAACAAGACCAGCTAACACAGAGACAAGCTAATGCGGAGAGACCAGCTAACGAGAGACAAGCTAACGAGAGACAAAACTAATGCAGACAAGCTAAAACAGGGACAAGCTAACGCAGAGAACCAACGAGAGACAAACTTGCAGAGACAAGCTAAAAACAGAGACAAGCTAAAGAGACAAACTAACGCAGACACAAGCTAAAAACAGAGACAAGCTAACGCAAAGACAAACTAACGCAGAGACAAGCTAATGCAGAGACAAGCTAACGCACAGACAGCGAAATAGAGACAAGCTAATGCAGACAAGGTTAAACAGAGAGACAAGCTAACGAGACAAGCTAAAACAGAGACAAGCAAAACAGAGACAAGTTAACGAAGAGACAAACTAACCAGAGACTAGCAACTGCAGAGACAAGCCAAAACAGAGACAAGCTAAAACAGAGACAAGCTAAAACAGAGACAAGCTAACGCAGAGACGAGCGAAAACAGAGACAAGCTTGAGCAGAGACAAGCTAAAACAGAGACAAGCTGAAACAGAGACAAGCTAAAACAGAGACAAGCTAACGCAGAGACAAGCTAAAACAGAGACAAGCTAAAACAGAGACAAGCTAACCCAGAGACGAGCTAACGCAGAGACAAGCTAAAACAGAGACAAGCTAAAACAGAGACAAGCTAAAGCAGAGACAAGCTAACGCAGAGACGAGCTAACGCAGAGACAAGCTAAAACAGAGACAAGCTCACGCAGAGACGAGCTAACGCAGAGACAAGCTAAAACAGAGACAAGATAAAACAGAGACAAACTAACGCAGAGACGAGCTAACGCAGAGACGAGCTAAAACAGAGACGAGCTAAAACAGAGCCGAGCTAACGCAGAGACAAGCTAATGCAGAGACAAGCTAACGCAGAGACAAGCTAACGCAGAAACGAGCTAACGCAGAGACAAGCTAAGACAGAGACAAGCTAACGCAAAGACAAGCTAACGAGAGACAGTTTAACGAGAGACAAGCTAAAAACAGAGACAGTTTAACAGAGATGTGTTAACGCAGAGACAAGCTTAAGCAGAGACAATAGATATAGATGTTGAACAGCAGAGACAATAACGCCAGACAAGCTAGCAGAGACAGTTTTTACTTATAGGACAGTTAACGCAGAGACAATAATGAGATTAAAGTTAACGAGAGACAGGTTAACGCAGAGACCAGCTAACGAGAGACAAAAAGCCAACGCAGAGACCAGCTAACAGAGACAAGCTAACGAGAGACAAACTAACGCAGAGACCAGCTAACGCAGAGACGAGCTAACGAGAGACAAAATCCAATGCAGACAAGCTAAAACAGAGACAAGCGAAAACAGAGACAAGCTAAGTACAGACAAGCTAAAACAGAGACAAGCTAACGCGAGAGACAAGCTAAAACAGAGACAAGCAAAACAGAGACAAGTTAACGAAGAGACAAACTAACGGAGAACAAGCTAATGCAGACAAGCTAAAACAGAGACAAAAGCTAAACGCAGAACAAGCTAATGCAGAGACAAGCTAACGCAGAGACAGGTTAAACGAGACCAGCTAACGCAGAGACAAGCTAGAGACCAGCTAAACGAGACAAGGCTAACGCAGAGACAAATGCTTGAGACAGCTAACGCAGAGAAATGAGCTAACGCAGAGACAAACTAATGCAAGGAGACAAGCTAAGAAAACAGAGACAAGCGAAAACAGAGACAAGCTAATGCAGAGACAAACTAAAAACAGAGACAAGCTAACGCAGAGACAAGCTAAAAAACAGAGACAAGCAAAAACAGAGACAAGTTAACGAAGAACAAACTAACGCAGAGACAAGCTAATGGGGGGAGACAAGCTAAAGCAGAGATGAAGCTAAAGCAGAGACAATAAAAACAAGACAAGCTATAAGAGCGAGGCGAAACAGAGACAAGCATGGCAGAGACAAATAAAAACAGGACAAGCTGAAACAAGACAAGCTAGCATAGACCTGGCTAAAACCAGAGACAAATACGCGGAGACAAGCCTACCACTTGAGGCAGGCTAGAGACAAGCTAAAGCAGACCAGCTCACGCAGAGAGGCAGGCTAACATGAGACAAGCTAAAACAGAGACAAGATAAAACAGAGAACAAACTAACGCAGAGAGACGAGCTAACAGAGACGAGGCTAAAACAGAGACGAGCTAAAACAGAGCCGAATAATGCGAGACAAGCTAATGCAGAACAAGCTACGCATAAGAGACAAACTAACGCAAGCGAGCTAACGCAGAGACAAGCTAACGCAGAGACAAGCTAAAACAGAGACAAGCAAACAGAGACAAGTTAACGAAGAGACAAACTAACGCAGAACACAGAGACAAGCTAACACAGAGACAAGCTTATGCAGAGACAAGCTTACGCAGAGACAAGCTAACGCAGAGACAAGCTAATGCAGAGACAAGCTAACGCAGAGACAGGTTAACGCAGAGACCAGCTAACACAGAGACAAGCTAACGCAGAGACCAGCTAACGCAGAGACAAGCTAACGCAGAGACAAACTAACGCAGAGACCAGCTAACGCAGAGACGAGCTAACGCAGAGACAAACTAATGCAGAGACAAGCTAAAACAGAGACAAGCTAACGCAGAGACAAACTAACGCAGACACAAGCTAAAACAGAGACAAGCTAACGCAAAGACAAACTAACGCAGAGACAAGCTAATGCAGAGACAAGCTAACGCAGAGACAAGCGAAAACAGAGACAAGCTAATGCAGAGACAAGCTAAAACAGAGACAAGCTAACGCAGAGACAAGCTAAAACAGAGACAAGCAAAAACAGAGACAAGTTAACGAAGAGACAAACTAACGCAGAGACAAGCTAATGCAGAGACAAGCTAAAACAGAGACAAGCTAAAACAGAGACAAGCTAAAACAGAGACAAGCTAACGCAGAGACGAGCTAAAACAGAGACAAGCTTGAGCAGAGACAAGCTAAAACAGAGACAAGCTGAAACAGAGACAAGCTAAAACAGAGACAAGCTAACGCAGAGACAAGCTAAAACAGAGACAAGCTAAAACAGAGACAAGCTAACCCAGAGACGAGCTAACGCAGAGACAAGCTAAAACAGAGACAAGCTAAAGCAGAGACAAGCTAACGCAGAGACGAGCTAACGCAGAGACAAGCTAAAACAGAGACAAGCTCACGCAGAGACGAGCTAACGCAGAGACAAGCTAAAACAGAGACAAGATAAAACAGAGACAAACTAACGCAGAGACGAGCTAACGCAGAGACGAGCTAAAACAGAGACGAGCTAAAACAGAGCCGAGCTAACGCAGAGACAAGCTAATGCAGAGACAAGCTAACGCAGAGACAAGCTAACGCAGAAACGAGCTAACGCAGAGACAAGCTAAGACAGAGACAAGCTAACGCAAAGACAAGCTAACGCAGAGACAAGCTAACGCAGAGACAAGCTAAAACAGAGACAAGCTAACGCAGAGACAAGCTAACGCAGAGACAAGCTAAAGCAGAGACAAGCTAGAGCAGAGACAAGCTAACACAGAGACAAGCTAACACAGAGACAAGCTTATGCAGAGACAAGCTTACGCAGAGACAAGCTAACGCAGAGACAAGCTAATGCAGAGACAAGCTAACGCAGAGACAGGTTAACGCAGAGACCAGCTAACGCAGAGACAAGCTAACGCAGAGACCAGCTAACGCAGAGACAAGCTAATGCAGAGACAAGCTAACGCAGAGACAAGCTAACGCAGAAACAAGCTAACGCAGAGACAAGCTAAGACAGAGACAAGCTAACGCAAAGACAAGCTAACGCAGAGACAATCTAACGCAGAGACAAGCTAAAACAGAGACAAGCTAACGCAGAGACAAGCTAACAGAGACAAGCTAAAGCAGAGACAAGCTAGAGCAGAGACAAGCTAACACAGAGACAAGCTAACACAGAGACAAGCTTATGCAGAGACAAGCTTACGCAGAGACAAGCTAACGCAGAGACAAGCTAATGCAGAGACAAGCTAACGCAGAGACAGGTTAACGCAGAGACCAGCTAACGCAGAGACAAGCTAACGCAGAGACCAGCTAACGCAGAGACAAGCTAACGCAGAGACAAACTAACGCAGAGACCAGCTAACGCAGAGACGAGCTAACGCAGAGACAAACTAATGCAGAGACAAGCTAAAACAGAGACAAGCGAAAACAGAGACAAGCTAATGCAGAGACAAGCTAAAACAGAGACAAGCTAACGCAGAGACAAGCTAAAACAGAGACAAGCAAAAACAGAGACAAGTTAACGAAGAGACAAACTAACGCAGAGACAAGCTAATGCAGAGACAAGCTAAAACAGAGACAAGCTAAAACAGAGACAAGCTAAAACAGAGACAAGCTAACGCAGAGACGAGCGAAAACAGAGACAAGCTTGAGCAGAGACAAGCTAAAACAGAGACAAGCTGAAACAGAGACAAGCTAACGCAGACACAAGCTAAAACAGAGACAAGCTAACGCAGAGACAAACTAACGCAGAGACAAGCTAATGCAGAGACAAGCTAACGCAGAGACAAGCGAAAACAGAGACAAGCTAATGCAGAGACAAGCTAAAACAGAGACAAGCTAACGCAGAGACAAGCTAAAACAGAGACAAGCAAAAACAGAGACAAGTTAACACAGAGACAAGCTAACGCAGAGACAAACTAACGCAGAGACAAGCTAAAACAGAGACAAGCTAAAACAGAGACAAGCTGAAACAGAGACAAGCTAAAACAGAGACAAGCTAACGCAGAGACAAGCTAAAACAGAGACAAGCTAAAACAGAGACAAGCTAACGCAGACACAAGCTAAAACAGAGACAAGCTAACGCAGAGACAAACTAACGCAGAGACAAGCTAATGCAGAGACAAGCTAACGCAGAGACAAGCGAAAACAGAGACAAGCTAAAACAGAGACAAGCTAAAACAGAGAAAAGCTAACGCAGAGACGAGCGAAAACAGAGACAAGTTAACACAGAGACAAGCTAACGCAGAGACAAGCTAAAACAGAGACAAGCTAAAACAGAGACAAGCTGAAACAGAGACAAGCTAAAACAGAGACAAGCTAACGCAGAGACAAGCTAAAACAGAGACAAGCTAAAACAGAGACAAGCTAACGCAGAGACAAGCGAAAACAGAGACAAGCTAAAACAGAGACAAGCTAAAACAGAGAAAAGCTAACACAGAGACAAGCTAACGCAGAGACAAGCAAAAACAGAGACAAGTTAACACAGAGACAAGCTAACGCAGAGACAAGCTAACGCAGAGACAAGCAAAAACAGAGACAAGTTAACACAGAGACAAGCTAACGCAGAGACAAGCTAATGCAGAGACAAGCTAACGCAGAGACAAGCTAAAACAGAGACAAGCTAACGCAGAGACAAGCTAACGCAGAGACAAGCTAAAGCAGAGACAAGCTAGAGCAGAGTCAAGCTAACACAGAGACAAGCTAACACAGAGACACGCTTATGCAGAGACAAGCTTACGCAGAGACAAGCTAACGCAGAGACAAGCTAATGCAGAGACAAGCTAACGCAGAGACAGGTTAACGCAGAGACAGGTTAACGCAGAGACCAGCTAACGCAGAGACAAGCTAAAGCAGAGACCATCCAACGCAGAGACAAGCTAACGCAGAGACAAGCGAAAACAGAGACAAGTTAACACAGAGACAAACTAACGCAGAGACCAGCTAACGCAGAGACAAGCTAACGCAAAGACAAGCTAACACAGAGACAAGCTAATGCAGAGACAAGCTAACGCAGAGACAAGCTAACGCAGAGACAAACTAATGCAGAGACAAGCTAAAACAGGGACAAGCTAACACAGAGACAAACTAACGCAGACACAAGCTAAAACAGAGACAAGCTAACGCAGAGACAAGCTAACACAGAGACAAACTAATGCAGAGACAAGCTAAAACAGAGACAAGCTAACGCAGAGACAAACTAACGCAGACACAAGCTAAAACAGAGACAAGCTAACGCAGAGACAAACTAACGCAGAGACAAGCTAATGCAGAGACAAGCTAACGCAGAGACAAGCGAAAACAGAGACAAGCTAATGCAGAGACAAGCTAAACCAGAAACAAGCTAACGCAGAGACAAGCTAATGCAGAGACAAGCTAATGCAGAGACAAGCTAACGCAGAGACAAGCGAAAACAGAGACAAGCTAATGCAGAGACAAGCTAAACCAGAAACAAGCTAACGCAGAGACAAGCTAAAACAGAGACAAGCTAACGCAGAGACAAGCAAAAACAGAGACAAGTTAACACAGAGACAAGCTAACGCAGAGACAAGCTAACGCAGAGACAAGCAAAAACAGAGACAAGTTAACACAGAGACAAGCTAACGCAGAGACAAGCTAATGCAGAGACAAGCTAACGCAGAGACAAGCTAATGCAGAGACAAGCTAAAACAGAGACAAGCTAAAACAGAGACAAGCTAACGCAGAGACAAGCTAACGCAGAGACAAGCTAAAGCAGAGACAAGCTAACGCAGAGACAAGCGAAAACAGAGACAAGCTAACACAGAGACAAACTAATGCAGAGACAAGCTAAAACAGAGACAAGCTAACGCAGAGACAAACTAACGCAGACACAAGCTAAAACAGAGACAAGCTAACGCAGAGACAAACTAACGCAGAGACAAGCTAATGCAGAGACAAGCTAACGCAGAGACAAGCGAAAACAGAGACAAGCTAATGCAGAGACAAGCTAAACCAGAAACAAGCTAACGCAGAGACAAGCTAACGCAGAGACAAGCTAATGCAGAGACAAGCTAACGCAGAGACAAGCGAAAACAGAGACAAGCTAATGCAGAGACAAGCTAAACCAGAAACAAGCTAACGCAGAGACAAGCTAAAACAGAGACAAGCTAACGCAGAGACAAGCAAAAACAGAGACAAGTTAACACAGAGACAAGCTAACGCAGAGACAAGCTAACGCAGAGACAAGCAAAAACAGAGACAAGTTAACACAGAGACAAGCTAACGCAGAGACAAGCTAATGCAGAGACAAGCTAACGCAGAGACAAGCTAATGCAGAGACAAGCTA